>NC_044067.1:8578950-8641983 GCF_902167405.1 Gadus morhua | reverse complement strand
CCGTTCCTCCAACCCCCCCCCCCACCCCTGTTGAAATGTCATTGTTTTCGCTGCCACCAAAAATTGTAGTCCGCCTCTAACCCAGGTGAGACAGTCGTTGTCTTTCGTTTTTGTTTTCCTGCTACAGTGTCACACACACCGTAGCCAGACTGTTCTACCACAGACTCCCGCTCCAAGCCCAGAGTCACCACTGTGGTACCACTGAGCTGTTTGTCTTGTTCACTTTAATTTTTTTGTGAGTGTCTGTGTATGTATATCTATATAGATATATACTATGTATCCTTTCTAATTCAGAATTAGCTCTGGAATACTTTCTAACCAAAAAGTCATGATTATTTCTTTTTCAACTTTCTAACCACCAAATTGTTAACCATTAACAATACTCATCATCACTAAAGGGGGCTTGTGCGTCCCCCAAATAATAGTTTATCTATCGGGTACTGTTGGACAGACCCATACCAAATTCATATCAAAGTTATGTCTTCTAGGACGTATGATTTAGTTGTTTTTTATGTTTTTCTTTTATATATCTTTTTTTTTTTTTAAGCGTCTAAATCTAATATCAACCTAAAATGAATCGTTCAACTCCTATATCACTTTCTAACTGTGGTTATAAGGCTTTAAAAACGAGTAATAAGTGGCCGATGTGACGCTTGTTGCTTTAAGGGTGCGAAGGAGCAGACGTGTCCCTTCAGTCCACTCTGTCTGTAAACACTGAGCTCTACACGCCGCAGCAGTGGCGTGACCGCCACCCAGTTGGCTTCTGTTTGTAAACTGGCCGTCTGGGCGCCGACCATAGACACTGATCGGGGCTCGACTCCTCACGTCGAGAGCTTTAAAGCGGCGCCGCACACAAGCGGCACGTTCCGAACGAGGGTGTCGACGAAGAAATATTATCGAATTATTATCATTATTATTCTTAGTTGATGATCGTGGTGGTTGAACTGTCGGGCTTCAGTGGGTGTGTGTGTGTGACCGGGTCCCCACAGGGCCCCCAGTCGCCAGAGGGCACAGGCTGTGCTGCAGTCGGCACGGAGGGCCACGATCATCACACTAACACATTGGGTAGGTGGGTTGTTTTTTTTGTTGCCTGTTTTTTTTACGTACCGTCGTATCTACTTGTGCACAGTATCTGTACCAAAAAAAAGGAACTGGATCATTGAGCTGCAGTCTGCCTGTTGTATGAGGTGTGAAAAATCTGTTGGCGTTTTTTTTTTTTAACGGTCCTTTTTTAGGTTGCAGTCGTTTGACTGGCTTACTTCAAGAAATACCAAAAATATTTGTTAAAACAATTGTGTAGTTTAGCATAGCCTAGTCGATATATTTATTAATACAACATTTCTCATTGTCAGCAAACTATAGAAATGCAATATTTTGATCATTTTCCAAAGATAACTTTTTAAGTTTTTTTCCTTGCTCAGCTTTTAATTGGCAGCACAAATTACCAAATATGGGTTTGGCAGGTCGGGGCATGAGGAAGCGGTTTCCTTCCGCTTAGTTTCTATAAATAACCTGGGTGGGAATTTTTAATGGTTTTATAATTTTGGGCCCTCTTTAATCTTGTTCGGTTCTCTGATTCCTACAGTGAACATGGTCTAGGCTATTTTTAGTAGCGGTTTTGAACTATAATAACGCTTTTAGGAGAACTTGTCAGTTTTCGGTTGGATTTTTAAGTTTTCCAAAAGAAAAATAAGAGAAAATCTAGCCATAATACTAAAGCTTAAACCAAAGTGGTTTTTTTCATGCGCTGGTGTGCCTCCGATAGCACGCATGTTACTGTTGACCGTTACTCCCATGCCTCCGTCAACCACCCCCCTCTTTCACTCATACTTGCGTTCTTCGGTGGTTGTTGTTGCTGCTTAATAAGGACCACAGGAAGAAAACTTAGCTTTAACCACTTGCTGCTTTCAGCGTCTATGAAAGCCTCGTCTGTTGGCGGGAGGCCTGCATGACCTCCTATAGCTTTACCGCTGCATCCTGGGAAATTCAGGTGCAGCGGACCAGCCCCCCCCCCCCCCCCCACTGTGAGAGTGCAGGGAGCAGCAGATCAGTCTCTAAACCTGTCTTCTTGGAGACCGCCTGCGCCACCCCTTCCCATTCCCCAACGTGCGTGTCCCTAAAGAGACACGGCGGTAGCTCGCTTGATTACACCTGCTAAACCACGCTTGTACCATGCCAAAGTATCTGACCCAACCTGTTAGACGAAGCCGTGCGGATAATGTGCTGCACCTTCAGCCCCCACCTCCTCCTCCATATCCCTTCCTAGAATCTCCTCACGATTTTACTACTGCTAAAGAGGAGTCAAATTAACAGCCACCGGTGGTTATTCAAAACACTTGACCGCAGTGAAATGTGTCCATTGAAGTCCTTCTTTCTACTGGCAAATTACTATTGTCTGAATATACCTCAGCAGCACTTGGACGCAAGTTCTTTACTAGAAATGTCTTGGCTGGAGAAGCGGTGTGGAATGTACAAGCACTGTCTGGCTTGCCATTTCGAAATTGATAGTGAACCACGAATAATAATTAAAAAAAATACTAAGACAACTTACTACTGCTATTTTCTAGTACTACTATTTATGAGGTATTTCCAGGTTAAACTGTTATTTTGCGATCCTTCTTGCCAAAGTGATAGCCTCTCTCTCCGCAGCCTGGCCGGTGTCTTGCTGCTCACGTTTCTGGCTCCTCAGACCAGCGTAGGCTCTGAGGACCGGCCCTCTGTTAGTGTTGTTTGTACCCAAGAGTTTGAAGAGTGCGCTAGCAAGGTGTACCCAGTAGCCATCGTCACCATTGGGTTGTTACTGAAATATTTATCCGAGGAACGACGTAAGAATTAGATTTCTTTTCTCTTTTTTTTCTTTCTCTCTTCATTCTATACATATAATATATATATATTCAACACATGTAAGATATATTCATATTTTATATTTGAACCAGTATGTTATCAAGACTGAATGTAGTGTTTATCATTCGTACTAAAAAGAAAAAATCTTCCCCTAAATACTTCCTTTTTATTATTGCAGAATTAGCAGAACTTTTTTTGAAAACTGTCTAGACCAAAAAAGAAAGTACAAGAAGACTTGAGAACATGCTTGTGTGGGCAGTGGGCACACAGGAGCCGCTGCCAGTTCTGTCTGTCTGTGTTAATAGGTGCAACCTTTTCAGTGGCAGTGGCGAGTAAAGCCGTGCTCTGATTGGACGCACTGCATGGAAGTTGGGAAGATGGAGACTCACAAACCATCCTCGTTCTTAATCTCAGTTTTATATAGTTTGAGTTGTTCTTTTGAGCTCTCGTGGACTTGATTTGCCGTGTCGTCTTTAACAATCATTCGATTTTTATTATTTTTTATTACTTTATGCCTTTAATTGTTTTGTATAGTGTCTGTGTGTGTGAGGGCAAGATCACTGGCTTACTTCGTTTGAAAATAACAAAAAAATATTAACTATCATTTATGCCTTATTGTTATGTAGTAGACAAACGCATTGTAGCATTGTTGTTGTTGATGTGTGTCTGCGGGGGGAGCTGTCCCCATCTGGTGTAGGGACCAGCTAGTGCATTGTTTTCACTGAAACAGTTCAATGTACGATGGGCATTTTGTGTGCTGTCCTGACGTGATTGCGTTGCAACCTATAGTTGTATAGGTGTGACTCCAAACAGGCAGCAGATGCCTGTGTAAAAGCTTTACTAATAACTCCAGCAGGTGTGTATGTGTGGGGGTGTGTGTGTGTGTGTGTGTGTGTGTGTGTGTATGTGTGGGAGCACATATTTGGATTGGATTACAGAGAAAATAGGGAGGGCATCCAGCAAACCATTATGGTGCACCCCCCCCCCCCCCCCCCCCCATCTTCCAAGATGTGTTTGAGGGATGTTATACAACTGAAATGAGAACCTGCCTGTCTTCATTAAACCAAACAGTGGGTTCCCCTACCGAGTTCTTTTTAAGTTTTGGCTCGATTCGTTGCAAAGAAAAAGATTATTTTGATAGGTCAAGATCTGTTTTTCTTTGTTTTTACTAATTTGGTTTCCACTCTGTACTGAATGTTTGGTCTCGCGCAAGGAGCCGCCGGACATCGCCGTGGCCTGAATGCTTTTTGATTCGGTCGGGAATTCAGTGATCACTTTTCTAACGCTAAATTATGGATCGTTGCGTCTCTTTTCAGTAGGCCAAGACGGTACCACTTGGCTAGCCGCTTTACCGTTGGTTTAATGTTCAAAAGGTGGGAAACCTGTATGGCAAGGGAGCTGTTGTATACCTCATTTCTATCACGAAGAACGAGTCAAACTTGCTTTAATCTGTAGTAATAATAGTGATATAAAAAAAAGAGAAAAAAAACTAAAAATAACATACGATATCGTTGGAGAAGCCCACGCGCCTGCCAGTTATAGAAAGGGGTTGTGAGATGCCTTCACCAGGGAGAGACTGTACATGCCAGTATCGCTTGTTCTTTTTTTTTTCTAACCCCCCCCCCCCCTCGAGGTCACAAGTAAACCCTCATGGTTTACATTTTTTTTCAAGCAGTCTTTAAAAATGTTTTATTGTAAGATATATGTATATAATTTATTCATTTTATTTTTATATGCGTCAGAGCAAAACCACACGCCTTGCTTAAAATATTTTTGGTTATGTTTTGTGTTTTTAAGTAGTGGAATGCTTTTCTATGCCCCGCCACCCTATATAACATATATTCCTATGATTTGACAATCCTTTCTTGTTTGATTCCGTTATGGTACATGTATAAGTCTCCCTGGGTGATTCGTATATCACAGCTCTGTTTGTAGTGCTCTTTTCTGTGGTAACAACAACATTAACCAAAGACTAATAGTGATTGTATGTGGAAGTACCTTTACCCCTCCCTGGCTTCCGGCCACTGCTTGACATCACATTGCAACCCAAGTGCCCATCGGTGTTGGTTTAGCATTTTGAGCCCAAAGACAGTCGTGTCTGCTGACATGGGAGTGGTACAGTTAGGGTGGGTATTCATGGGCTTCTCCAGCAGATCAAAAGTAAACCAATCCGGTGATGGCTGCGTGATATTTGTTAATACACACTGAGGGTTAATCCTGTGCACACTGTAAATGCTCAGGACCTAATATCTGTCTGTCTTCATCGCTGTTGCTATAGGTTACTTTTTGCCCCTTTCCTAAAGACCTTACCCCGTAGATGCTCTGTCGCTGCCTCTTCCGTACACACTGCGTCTGTCTGTGCCCCCCCCCCCCCCCCCCGTACACTGTATTCCCTAGCGTGCTCGTCGTGATCCCGGGTGCACGTCTTGTCGGTTTCCCGCAGAATTCTACCGCTTCACTCTCTTGTTGTCCAAGCTTCGCTTTTGACCTCATGTCTCTCTTGTGTCTTGGGGGGGCTCCGCTGTGACACTATGCATCACGATGCAGCACCCTGCCGGAGCTGCGTCCTACTGGCTCACGGGGCACCTGACTTCTGGCCCCGGCGAGTTTCGGTGACGCCGTTTCTTTGTTGTTGTTGTTGTTGGTGTTTTTTTTATCTCAAAGCTATTGTTACACGTGTGGTCGCAGGATCTCACAAGCCGATATCCCAAAGCAAAAATCCAAATATTTAACTTTTGACAAATGCAGATACCAAAGATGACTCTCTGTTCTGTGTCTCTTGATCTCTCTCGGTCCTTCAACCCACAGCTTGTGTATTAAGAGACAAACCCAGCACTGGCTTTTGTCATAGCCTCAGTAATTCCAAAGCTTAGATGTATATTTTGGTATATTTCTGAGAAACCTAAGTGGGGGTTAAAAAAGGTCTGTTCAACTTCTTGTTAGTCGTATCTCTTTTTTCTTTCACAGCATGGAACTAATTGCAGAACTGTCTTACTCTTGGTAGGTTAAAGAAATAGTATTTTTGTATGTTTTTGGGTGTGTTGTGTGTATGTGCGTGTGTGATATCGGTCCCCATCCCAAGTGAACATGGTTAAAAGAATAAGAAAAGAAAAAAAAATAAGGTAAACATGTACATATTTCTTCTGTTTGTGTATCTGGAGGGGAAGGCATTCTGTAAAGGCATTGCGTTCTCTGTTGGTGAGTCGGGGCCGAAACTAAAGGAATGGCTCCCAGTTCTCATTTTCTCTTCTAAATCTGAATCTGACTGTCCATAGAACTCTAAATACCCACACTGTCGTCGTGAACCTGAAACCTGAGTCTTTCGGTGTCACTACGGATGCGAATCCTGCTCAGCAGAAATAGAAGGGAGGGAGACCCCCTTCTGATGCGACCACAAAAGGCCTTCAGGGTCGGAGACGTAGAAAAGGAAGCTTGGGTAGAAACCGTATGTGAATCAGGATACGTAGTCGATATTTTGATGCATTTGTCTGCTGTATTTTTTTTGTTTTTTTTATACACATATAAAGATCTTTTACTGTAAACTGTACAGTTCTCTTTTGTTGTCAACATCATTAAACCATTTTCAAAGTGTTTTAACATGTTGTACCGTGTTTTAATTGTTCTTATGCAGGAGTATTGTATGTATAGGCTTACATGGGAACGGCCGAAAGAAGATTCAAGAGGATAGCTTTACAGAACATTTAAATTAAAAGGGAAATCAATTGGAAATGCATGTCCAACTAAAACCAAGCGTAACTGCAGACGTCAGCGATGATGCAACTGAGGGGCGGCCGCGGCGCTACTGGAAGGCAGCGACTCATAGGCGTCCATAGTGCTGATGCGATTTGACTGGGGAGAGAAATACCCATGTTGAGGAATCATAAAAAAAATATGTCGGAACACCTTTTTACCAAGAAATTGACCAACCTTGTATATATATATTACCTATTATATATACCATATATTGTACTGGTGTGAGCCTACTGAAGTGATTGAATAATCAAAAATGGGGTATTGCCACAAACCCAAGTTGTTGCTTGTCTAAACATTTTACTTCCTCTGTACACCACATACCCTTCAGGTGTCTTCAAGGGGAGACTTGGAACATGAGAATTGTTGCTTACCCCATCAACTTGGCGCTTCTTTTTCTTACGAGATTGTTTCTAGAAAAAAAATGGTGTATTTCATCATTTGGGTTCCTAGGAGATGTTTGAGACTGGTATATGTTCATATACTTTATTTGATAAACTTACCATTTCTTGTAATTCAATGACAGGCTGACCCACATTGCCCCCTTCGCTTTGAAGATCCTAGAAATTAAAAAAGATTAAATCATATCTGAGATAAGAATGTAGCCCGCAGGTGCCCTTTGAGCATTCTTGTCTTCAATGTTTTTTGTGTTTTGTACTCAATTGGTGTATGTAATCGCTAACTCCAATCTAGAATGAAAAACTAAATACAATAAATGTGGGCCTACATTTCAACTCAGGATTAGCAGCTGGTGTTGTGGAGAAAAGTTTTGGTCTGAAAGTGTGGAGATGAGTGGGTCAGGCTTAGCTCAGGAGGTAGAGCAGTTGTCTTGAAACCAAAAGGTTGCTAGTTCAATCCCCAGAGCTCAGAGTGTCCCTGAGCAAGACACTTAACCCTGACTGCTCCTGACGAGCTGGCTGTCACCTTGCATGGTTTACTCTGCCGTCGGTGTGTCAATGTGTGTATTAACCGATGTAAGTTGCTTTGGATAAAAGCGTCTGCTAAATGCCATAATTGTAATTGGAGAAAAAATGTACTTACCATTTGTTTAGGAAAATACTGAAAAAGTTCAGAACATTTGATTAGATGAGAAAACTCACAGAAAAGTTTAATAAAATAATCATTTTGACAAGTGGGGCCTATGCACATTTCACAGTTTGAACAAATTGACCGGGGGGGGTCAATTTTTTATCTCAGCCTGTTGGTTATTGCCAATGAAATTAGAAGTTGAAACATTGAAGTTGTGCTGAATCTCACCTTGATATTGAAAAACAGGGCTGTCACAATAATGCAGTAACAAAGGAGAATCCCGTCCAGCATGTAACAGACGGCAGGGTCATTCAAATAGGCCTCTGATGGAAACACAAGGAAATACTTCAACTATGGCTAAAATAAGTATGTGCATGTAAATGTCAATTCTCTTGCTTTTGGGAAATGTAAGAGTAAGTAACGCACACCTGCCTGTTAAAAAAAGAGGACTTCCTGTCACAAAGGGCTACATGGCCTGCTATTTCACTGAGGCCGTTGTGGTGAAGCCTGCTACGTGACAACTTGGCCATGGATACTGAATATGCGCTTAATAATTCGAAATGGGTTTAATTTCCATGGCCATATTTTATTACATACAAAAATAAGTTATATAACAATTCACAAAGGTGGTGTCGGTTAATTCCATCTATTTTTTGTAACATGAAATTGTACTGACTTTAACTACAGATTCTAACTTGTTTATGACACCTACAGATATTTAGATTGTTTGTTCCTATATTTGATGTATTTTATCTGAAAATGATATGTCCATAGATATATTATTGTTGCTTTATGACACTTTAATACTTATTGCTAGGTTATTAATGGTTTTATACCCTTATTTAGAATAATAATTAATAGAAATTACAATTTTCCAGAAAATGTAGAATATTAGCCATATCTAAATTTTGATTTTGTTCAGATTTCTCTTCTTTAAAATTTGACATGCAGTCCGCTATAGCATATTGCTACTCACATCATTATAGGGAAATGTTATTCAATTACATGCACAGAGGTTTTGAGTGTGTCTTTGATCATTCAGATTAATCTAACAAACAATAATATATAAAACATCTATTTTAAAGTTTTGTCCTGTTATACATATCCTACATGATTTCAATTTATTATTTATTATTGATTGTATGCATGCCCTCAGCTCTGATCATCTTTTGTCGATCGATGGATTTTTGTTATATGTCATTAATATAGGAGGAAACGGTTAAGTGATGTGTAATTCAGTACACTGAAAGGAAATCCAGATTAAGTTTACTAGATATTCATGTGTCTAACCGCCAAGACATATACGCACGCAGCAAAAAAAATCGTTAGTTCATTGTATATTTAATTCATAAATTAATTAAATATATTCATAAATATATTCATACATTGAAGCCCTTTTGAGTGCGAGAAAAGCGCTATACAAATACAATGTATTATTATTATGATCATTATAAATCCTGTACGCAAAACTGCAAACTAACTCAACAGAAATATGCATTGGAAACACATTATTTAATTTAAAAAAAGGTGCACCTACCTGTTGAATAGATGAGCATCAACACAACGAAAAGCCCCATCATATATCTCCTCTGTGTGTTTGTCATGTTGCTATCTTAACAAGCAGGCTACGATAATGTCTTTCTCCCCTATACGATGTTGAAGACTTTGTGGTGCACCCATGTCGCGTTGTGACACAGTCTAGTGTTTCCCTTCACTTTGATCACAGGAAGAGGCTGCACTGGCACCAAAATACCTGCCGTTATGGACGGATGTCTTGTTTTGTTTCCATCGCCCAAGCATGTTGAAATCATTCACAGGTGCATTTGTGATTGCCCAACATAGCACATCAGAAAAACAGAAAACATGCAAGTTCAGTTCTAAGCTGGTTTGCACCCAACCATACAGCAGGCTTAACAAGCATATCAATTAATATAGTCTCCTTTCAACAAAAGCGTTACAAGGATCCTCCGTTACGCCCAAACCATTAGGCCTTCATAGCTGGTTTATTGTGTTGGTATATCATCAAAGTTAACAGGCCAATAACTACTTATTTTGACTCTTCTTCTACTTCTCTTAGATTGTTTATTTTGAATACTTTTTTATTCCAACTCGTAACTAAATTTTAGGTTGGTGAGAAACACAAATATTCAGAAGAATAATGGTAATTAATATCTACATTTGAATTGATTTTCTTGTAAGGTGACTAGTTTGTGTAGGCCTATGTTTATATAATACAAATTGTTAAAATCAGAAAGATAAATATAATTATAAATATATATAATATAAACGTCTCATTGATGTTAATTGTCAATTATTTTCTCATTTTTTTCACTGCCATATTTGTGTAAAGTGATAGAAATAGAACAGGGGTAAGTCATTAAGTGGAAAAAGAAGTTGAACGGATAAGAGAAGACATCTTGACAATAGTAGGCCCATGTCAAAAAGTAGGCAGACGTCAAATTCTTAGGGTCATTTTCGCTGACCTCAGTGCCATGAAGTGAAGCAGGCCGGTTCTAGAAAAGCGTAGAGCAAACTAACGATAAGCATTAGGCTCGATTATTGAGTATAACTTTTTTCCTTTGCTTACATTATTATTATTATCGTATTATGAACGCACAACTAGGTGGACGAATTAAATTGAACAGTATCGAACTAAAAAACGATGATGAAAAAAGATACGTCACATGAGCTGTGTGGGCGTTCCTTACATGCTCCTTCACGTGACCTGTCTGGGCGGTTTTATACCCTCCGTCACGTGACCTGTCTGAGCGTTTGTTATATCCTTCGTCACGTGATTCAGGAGTCTTTTAGCTGCTGGTAGAGCAACCACCACTAGGAATACATTATTATATCGGCGCTGTGATTTTCAGCGCGGACAATTTTGCAGTAGCAATCTCCGTTTGGTTTATCTTAATGTCCATAAGATAGGTGGTTGTTGCTACGAAGAGGTTGTTTGGCTTAAAATCTGGTAAATTTACCTGTGCGTTATTGCCTGCTAGCCGATTCTCGTTTTGTCTGCTAGCACTGAGCGATCTGAAACCAACATGATGCGGTTTACTTTTGTATTGTCTGCACTTTTCATTGGACTTTTGGGTAAGTATTTTTACATTTATTAAGCTGACCAACCCTGTGCGTAGCAGAGTTTATCATACATGATGCTACCGATAGAAAAGTTCTCTCCAAGGTGTCCAAATAAAGTCCAGATGAGCTGCCGCAGGTCGTGCTGCGTTTCAGCTGCTCAAAGCAACATTTCTTTACTGAGACATTGATTTGCCTAACCGTCTTTCAATTTCAGTGACAAACGTCAGAAACGTGTAATTTATTATTAATGCTTCGAAGTTCTTTTTTAAATTTCGATCGAATCACTGGTCTTTGGAAAGATTGTTGCGTCATTAGACACATTTTATTAAGGAATAATCGTAAACAAGTTTGCTGGAATTGCAATTGTAGGTTTCGTTGAAGGCTTCTGATTTTAATCAGAACAACAATGCAGATCGCAATTTCAATGCGGGCTGTGGTCCGTGTGCGCATGCGCGTTCTTCTGTTTGTTTGTGCAAGAGTTGACAATCACGTGGTTATTATTGGAAATTACCGATATGTTTAATAACTGCCTACATCTTGCCATAGTTGAATTCGCTCTTTATGAAATCTAAAATGTTTTTACTCTAATTCTAGATCAGACGGATGTTCAAAACGTGGGCTAGATTAGGGTATTATTGATATTTAGAATCTTCATTAGTTATCAATCATGTGGGGTACATTTCATTAGGATTGTACTGCTCGACTCCTGTCATGTGTATGTTGGGACGACCAGGTAGGAGGGCAATAGTGGCTAACGGCTAATGGAATACAATATGGCCATGAGACATGCCACTGACAGTAGGAATGTATTAGTATTGTCTGGTAGAGTCTGATTTGCTATATTCAACACTTGTTAACTTCGAGTTGGATCTATGTATGTATGTATGTATGTATCTATCTATCTATCTATCTATCTATCTATCTATCTATCTATCTATCTATCTATCTATCTATCTATCTATATCTACTTGAACAGATGCATGTTAACAGTTTCTAAATATTTCCAGACTTTGCTTTGGATATGCAGGGGTTTGATCGACATATGTTCGTTTGTTCACCTATCACTTACACAAAACAAATTATTTATTCCCTGTATAATAGTGTTTTGCTCAGCAGGCTTTAGATAACGGGTTCTGGGGTAGTTCTATGGCAAAATGTATTGTAATGTTTCCCATTTAGGTGGTTTAATGGGAATCGCCGCTTCACTGTGCTAATGCCTCCATCTTCATACCCTAACAGCTGCTGTTCTGCACCAGAGTGTAGCCGCTGATGCCAACACTGCCGGCACTCCAGCATGGGGTAGCTACAATGTTACCAACGGCAATGGATCCATCTGTCTGATGGCCGCCATGGGCCTGCAGCTCAACGTCTCCTACCACTCGGCCTCCGATAATAAGGTGACGCACACTTCCTCTCACTGTGGTGTCGGACAGACCGGGTCTCTATGTTGCATAATGCAGAACTTTTTGTAGTGACAAGTCCTCTGCTCTGTTGTAGACTGAAAAACTAGGCGTTGGTGCCTGGAGGAAGGGCTTTATGATTATGGACCGATTAAAATTACAATTTGTAACTTTACTTGATTATTACACGCACACTTGATTATCTCTGAATTAATTTCAGGGGACAAAATTGTGATTTTGATTTTCAATTAATTATGCAGCCCTAGCGGGATATAACAATAACTACTGGGAAAACATTATCACTGTGATTTTTGAATTGAGTTGTTCTCTCGTCAAACATTGTTGAACTCCTGCTGTGCAACCTGTGCCAGGCATGGGCGCGGTGAGATACCGTTGAGCTCACTATTGAACCATGCAATATCAATACCTTGAGGCCTGTCTATGTAACGCATGCCTTCACACGTCGCCCTGGCCGCGCTTCTCTGTGTTCCCAGACTGTGGCATCAGTGATCAACCTTCAGCCCAACGCGACCTCCGCGTCCGGCGCCTGTGAAACGGAGACCGCCACCCTGATCCTTTCCAGTGATTGGGCCGACGGGCAGAAGACAAACTTGACTTTCGTCTTCTCCTTGGTGGGATGAAAGTCTTGGTCATGTGCCCTGAAAGTCCTTTCCTCTTTTTAGATGCTTCTGGTCTGCACTTTCATGTGCTGCATATAGTTGACCACTAGATGGCGTCTGAAGAGTGCAAATTGTATGAGATTTATCTGCGATGTCCCAGGAAGATGAATTTCCATCTTGTCCTTCTTACTGTAAGGGTTAACGTGGCCTGTTGACAGCCAGCCATGCTCGTTGAGATGATTGAGGGTTATTATGATTGAGGGCTATACAAATACAATTTAATTTGATTGTCCCGATGCAAAGATTGCAGTAAACACAGTTCAGATGCCATGAAGCTTGGGCCCTAAATCTAACTACCTAATTGTCTATTTCCACCCATCCTTGCATTCATGTATTTTATTGGTTAAGATGATGGATGGCCTGCTCTTTAATTCAAGGTCCTATCGATATCACACCTGGGACAAATCTGTCCCAATACAATTTTTCAAATTTGTATAGGGGTGTTTTATACAAAAAGCAGAAATCTGGCAACACGGCGAAGGGATGGGAACTACCACCATCCAACATGATGATGCTTTTGAACCACACCTGGTGCTGACAACAGAATGATTGTATTGACTGAATTGAGTGGGTTTTAATTCTTCTTTTCCTCCATTCTTTTTCCAGAACACTACTTCAAAGAAATACCACTTGAGTGGTGTGAATTTGTCGGCTGTGTTGCTCGACATGAAGGGTGTGTACGCAACCGGGCCCTACCTATAACCAGACCGTTGCCTTCCTCTGTCACCCTCAGTCCTTTCCTAAACTCTCAACGCTCCTATGAAACGGGACGTTTGAATTGACATACTACTTGTATTCTTTCCTTTTTAAATTTTCAAATTGTCAACCCTTAATAAGGGTACATAAATGAACTACTTTTTACATTGATTAATGCAATTATAAGCATTAACAGCTATCAACTGCTAACTAATGGGCTAGTCATGTACTAACCGCTACGCTGATGCTATAAAGTAATGTTTATTACTGCATGAACTAAGGTTTAGTAATGGTAAATGAATAGACCCTTACTGTAAAGTGCTGCCAAAACGTTTAAAATCAAACGTTCATCATTCTAGAGGATCATTTGAAGTTCTGATTGTTGCCTCCCTCAGATCCCCCCTTGTTGGTCGGTAACCCCACCCTGAACTACCTGCCAGGGACCCTGGACCACTCGTACATGTGTCGCGACCAGCAGACGCTGACCGTGACCCAAGGCTTCTCCATCCACACTTACCAGCTGCATGTGCAGCCCTTTGGCTACAACGGAGAGTTCGGACCAGGTGTGTAGGTTTTGAACTTTAAAGTGAATCCCTATTGTGCAGGATCTCTACCTCTGTCCCAGGCCACCTGACCAATGGTTGTTCTCGTCCCCAACGTCTTATCTGTTGCAGCTGAGGAGTGTCAGCTGGACATGGATGACATGCTGATCCCCATCATAGTGGGAGCTGCCTTGGCCGGCCTGGTCCTAATCGTCCTTGTGGCCTACCTGATCGGCAGGAAGAGGAGCCACGCTGGTTACCAGACCATCTAAGACAGCCGGCTCTATCGCTTTCCTCAACTTGACCACTATTTTACCCATATTCATGCCCCGTTCGCATGCACATGCAGACCACACAAGTGTTCGTTTTTACACACACACACACACACTCACACACACAGACACGTGCGCACAAACATGCAACACAGTAGAACCCGCTACTTTAAATACCTCTTATTGTTCTACCTGGCACTCTACTTTCTGGACGGGAGTTATTTTTTCCAACCCAGTTTTTGGCTACTTTTCTTTTGGTACTTTTTACATTTGCAAATGTCATGAGTTATTTTGGGTTTTATTAAGGTTGTGCTTTCTTAACTGAAGTGCTCTTATGCGTCAGTTAGGACTTTGAGAGATCGTGGAGGAAGGGAGAATAGGAATCTTCCCTGCATAGTTCGGTGTCACAAATATGACAGAGTTGGTTGGGTCCACTTAATTTAAAGCGTTAAATCTTCCACAGCCTTCTCTTGCCTTCCAATGCAGCGTTTAGGTTTTCGAATCGTGTAATATTTATTGATTCTTGGAAAAAACGGATTCTGAGGGGAATGCTTTGGGAGCTGTTGTAGTGTCAATGTAAAGGGAATGTAACGGATTGGCAGCTTAACTCAATCCTCTTTTTAAAAGAAAGGTGTCCAGTTTCTACTCTGGACAACCCGTACGCATGTTTAGCTTTACTTTCCCGCAGAAACTCCTTGATGGAGCTGCTGGAGAAGAAAAAAGCCCCCCCCCCATAAATAACACCATGATGATGTGACTTAAGTTGGTTTTTGTTGCTGTGCCATGCTCTGGCCTGAGCCTCAGCCATACCCCATTATCTACTGTGTGTGGATTCTATAACTACATTATTAGTGATTAGGTTGGAGTCTTCCATGTTGAAAGGTCAAATGGCAATTAGGTGAATTATGCACATAACATCGGATGTCATTGTGGCGTCCTCAACGACATGCACGTGGTGCTGTCGTCGTGGAAGTTGACCGATTTTGTGATTGCGGAATTGAATGGATTCTCAGGATTACTTGGTAACGTAGTGACTGTTACCAAGAGGTTCTGACGTGTTGTATGGAGGATGTTTCTCTCGGTCGTAGCCCGGACGTTCGGTACCAGGGAAGACCTACATAGTTTGTCCATGTTGCATATGGCAAAGGGAAATGCACCAAGGACATCCAGTGGTGAACTTGTCTTTAAAGAAGAAAAAAGGCCAAAACATAATTTCAGTTTTTATTCAGTGCCTTCCCTCCCATGACATGAGTAGGATATATAACTAGTGGTTAATGCCAATTCACAAGGTACTCACCCAACTGGAAGCAGTGCTCGCTGCCATTTGAGACATTTCCTTTGTTGTCTTAATCATAAAGTGGCCAAACTGTACTTTCATTATTCTCCTCAATGATGCATGGTTTGACGTGAGAGGGGAAAGTACAAAAAGTAATATTTCTTCATCTAGAAGTGTATCCATGTAGCGATTTAATATGGTTTTAAATTTGGAATGTTTGATTTTTTTCTTTTTTTGAAGAGCGTAATTAAAGAGACAAAACAAGGAAATGTTGTACTGTGGTTTTGCCTCATGTACAATTTATTACATTCACAATTGTACAGAGTTTTGAAAAGTGATTTGTATCATAAATACTATGCATCTTCCTGGTGTTTTTGTAGCCGTAGATACTGTAGACTGTGTGGGATTTCCTCCTGCGTAGGTGTGCCAGCCTGCACTAGTTTACAGAGAGAGCGGCACACTACAACATCCCTGGCAGGGATGCAAATGTAATGCGTGTGGAACACATTACACACATCCGAGATCCAACTTACGTGTATGTGAACTTTAGAAAAGTTTTTCTACTATTTGAATAGAATAGTAGTTTGAAAGCATTTCAAAAGGTAACAACAAATCAATTCATGATTAACCAGAAACAAGGAAGTAAAGTTGGACTGGTCAAATGCACACAGAAAAGGATCTTCCAAAAATAGTCATTAAAAAATACGTCTTTAGAAAGGGATGCAATTCCAAGCATGTCTGTATTTGTTCGTCTCAAGACCGTCTGTACTCCGACATTGACTGACTGACCCTGCTGGGGCTCCCACCGAACTAGCAACGGGTGGGCATGTTGACCATGCCTACCATTAATGTGTTTACACCTAGCGCCATATTTAAATTACTTTTACTAGGCATAGAGAGACATCTGCATTTTGTCGGTCTTATACATGCTACTTGAAAGGGTCCAAACCAAAGGGTATAGGTTTCCACATGTTGGAAATAAATTGAATTTAAGGACCAGGAATACGGATTCAAGTTCTAATATGGATTACATTGCAATAAGAAAGTGCTACAGTGGGATTTCTTAGGAAGACTTGTATATAATTTGCCATAGTGACTGCGGTGTGATAGTTACAGGTGATTGGAGAGGGCTAGCATGGTATGGAATCCAGGTCCTCTTGGTTATCTGGTCTCCTCCATGATGATGCGTTGTCGACACGATTCCCTCATCTTGGTAATGGTTGCCATAGACAGACTTCCTGGCTCTGCAAAGATTTTCTGAAACCATCATAGAAGAAGAAAAGGACTGTTGTATTTCAAGATTAAATGAATAGTGTATCACACAATGTAAACTAACAGCTGGACGCCTGGTTGGGCATTTAGAATATAGTTCAGCGTTTGGTATTAGAACGTAAGGCAAAGCCATATTCTGATTAGACACACTTGGGAGGTCAGCGTCAATCAGGGTCAAAGTTGAAATGTGTGATCTTTGTACACTGTGTCAAGTGATCTAATTGGACAATTCGAGCTGCCCGCTACGGCCAGGGTATCGCCAATGCTAGTTTGGGCTACAGCGCTCCATTCGCTAGGAATACATTGTTGAGGCTGTATTGGGACGTCATCATGCGTTCAGAGCAGTGGATTTAAAAATAAATTGTCCCACCTGCATAAAGTGGTGGCAGTCCTGGGTGAAGGGTCCCTTGGTGATGCTTTTGAAGCACTCACACACGTCCATGAGAGAACGAGCCATCAGGATCTCTGGCTGGTTGTGTCTGATGAGGGTCAAGGCCACGCGGAAAAGCACTTTGGAACCCTCGTAGAAAAGACAGTCCCATATCCGCAGAACCGTCTGAGCGTAAAAGAGAAATACAAACTTCCTTAATTCCCCATTGTTATTAATATTCTAAACAAAACGTTATTTTCCACGTCAACACACTGCTCTACTTGGATGTCTGGTGTATCAAGTGCAAAACAATGTGTTTTGGTTTTAATGCGAGTGAGCCGGACATTGTCCGGTTCGTGTCCTGAATCAGAATTGGATTCATCTAAACATATTTAAACAGAGGTGATCTCATCAAACAACACCCAGTCTGTGGCCACGAACAAACAAACCGTCATAATGATGCCTACCCCGCTCACGCAATCTCACGCCGCGCCCGAACCTACCTCTACAGGAAGCACGTCGATGTAGAGGCAGATGAACCACCGCGACACCACCAGGGTCCATATGCCGGGGAACTGGGTCATCAGCTGGCCCACTGCAGGGGCTTTGGCCTTCACCAGATCCCCCAGCACCTCCTGGTCGGTCTTCAGCCCCAGCATGGCTGGGCTGTAGTAGTCTACAACACGCCTTAATGAGATTATTTCACCGCTGTGTGTGTATGGGAATAGGAGGACTAAAGAGAACCATTGAGAGAGTTAGAAACGGAAAATGTTTCTAACTCTCGGTAAGCTGCTATAGGCATACCTGGCAATATTCTGCCTATCAATGCGTCCATCAACCAGAATGATTTCTCTTCGTCCTTAGTGATGATGAGGAGGTAACCCGCGATGAAGTTCATGCCCTGAAATGACGAGAGGGTGATGATCAGACAGGATCGGATCCATTCATAATTTACTTAGTGTGATCTGGGCTATGAACGGCCTGTAGTGGAGGTTCAAGCACTGGGATACTTCTGTGTGTGGTATGTTATAAAAGATACACGTTTTTGATTGTAATACGTAAATAAATACATTCTATTCGCATCCACACTTTAAAAACGTAACGTGGAGTCAGATATCTAAACGTATACATCTTAGGGAAAGTCCTGAATGAAAACTGGCTGGCCTTGTTCTTAAAGACAAACAGAGGTGGAGGAAATCAAACAAGGACAATATTTTTCCTTAAGTCTGTGCGTTCTACCTGACAGTAACCAACCGCCTTGTTGTGGTGTCCGTAGGCCAGCAGCACATTGTACAGCGCCGTCCTCTGGCTGGGCTCTACGGAGCTCTGGAAGAGGACGTTGTCAGGGAATGTCCTGTGCATGTCTACCATGGACAGAGGAGATGAAGTGAATCACCAGGTTGGAATCAAGTGGCACACAGATATAACTCCACTCCAATCCAAGGTTCAACACTATCAAAGAAGTCGCGCATAACTGCCTGATAGCCTTAACACACACATATCTGGAAATACGTGAATTCCTTGAACAATAGGTCCACTTCATGTGACCTCAAGGAGAACAAAGGTATTGCATTGCGAGGGCCGCTGACCTATATGGATGACCTCTTCCAGCTTGGGGTCGTGCTCCATGGCCAGCAGAGATTGGTAGAAACCTGGGTGGGACTGAAGCTGTTCTTGGGCCCCACTGGACACCATCCAGATCGTACTCCGATGCTCATTGGGTATGCCTTTACGCACATACCTTTTCACTTCGAGGTACAACAACAAATACAGATCACATCATATTCACATATCGTTAACATGTGAAGAGAAAAGCTGAAGCGGATACCAAAATCTACCTGTCAGATTTTTCTCAATGGGAGCTTTCCCCTGAAGAAGTTTGGACCATTTCATGGATCTTCTGTTGAGAACCACTCCATACTCATTCATGGCCTCTTCGTAGGATTCCCAGGCCTGAGGTATTGAGAACCCATATGCATCCACTCTAATGGTGTTTTAAAAACAAATGTACATAATTACATAAACTTATTACATAAACGGTTGATCACTCATGTTCATGGCTAGAACAGTTCAACACAGGCCTTCTTCTTTTCTAGCCTTATGTTATATTCTCTGGTGACTAGAACTACAATGAACTATGCCGGGTAAGGTTACTCTTGCTAGAATATCGAATGACAGTTGCTCAGTCGGCATTACATTACCTTTAGCCACACAAGGCATAATCACCAAAATACAAGCTCCCTAAAGAAGAGAATGGTAATGCGTTTAGATTAGAATAGTTGATGATGCAAGTCAATGTGTTGAATCAACCTAGAGTAGCAAGTGTCTAAAGTCTACAAAGTTAAATTGATCCACGGTTAATGCCCACAGTGTTGCGTAGTATTGACCTATAAATAATAGTGTTTAACAATATGCAGTGTATGGCCTACGGTCATTGTAAGATCTCTCGACGCATAACGACCCAAACCTAACAGATACCAACACCTATGGAGCCCTTGCAACGAATAAAAGTCACGGAAAGATGCGGCAAGTCAATCAACAGAACTGTACACCGCTTACCCGTCGTTGGGAAGAGACGTACCCTTCCCATTTGATTCCATGTCCATTAGGGCAGCGTACTTTCAAAAAGTACGTTGTTAAAGTAAGCGTCGGCCAATATTAAGCCTTAACAAAACAACGCTCTAGGGACAAATATTACCTTACGGGAGAGAGCGATCTAAAATTCAAACGTCACCCTTGCTGCAGCACAAGGGGGCGGACCCAATTTAAATGCCCAGGTAAGCCACAGGTAGCCCATCATTTGGGTGCATTTAAAAAAGTTGCAAATACTTGGGTATTATTTTGCCCTATGCTACTCAGATGTAACATAAACCTTTTTATTTATTTTTTACAAATTGAAGGCCTTTTGAAAGGAATTCAACATAATGGATGGGAATTTACCTTGAAATGAAACATATAAAGATGAAGTCCATAAACCTATATCATAAGATAGGATTTCTTTCAGAAAGGAAAGTAAATACATGTTTGATAATGGCAACATGTCATGCTTTATTTAATCCCTTTTTTAATATTCTAAACAAAATGATCTATTTCAATGACCAACAATAATGAACAATGTTGTAACATTGAATTTAAGAACATGAAAGTCCCATGATAATCGGAGTAGACCTATCCATTCAGAAGGCATATTTTGTCACCCGTCTGCGGTTAATCATCTGCTGTAAGATACCAACACTATGAACTCCTTAGTGGTAGCATCGTAAAAAATGTGTATGTATTAGGAGTTTTAGTTTCATCCTCTTTCCACAACGGATACTCGATGCAGGTTGTTTTTATTTAATTGTTTTGGAGGGAGTCTAAGCAATGCAGCATTCTTAACCAAAAATTAGAAAGTTAATAAGAGGAGCAGATGCAAGTTGAAGTTGAACGACTATAGACATTACATTAAAAGACTTTGCCTTCCTAAATGTTGTACCTCAATAGTAAACGAAGGACAGGTTTTGTAAATGGATATTATCTTATCATTTTTTTTAATAATCATTTCATTTGAAATATACGCACATAAATATACAATCGGATAAGAGCAGAATACACTCAGTGATAATTATCAAGATCACAGCAAAGTAATCAATTGGTACTTTTTGAAATCCTGTGAACAACAAAATTCTTTAAATCGAAGCACAAGCTTTACTTAAATTACAAATTTATTATTGAAACCCAACATAATTTAACCAATAATGTTGTTTCTCATGCTTTCGATAATCCGCTCAACTATTTCATGAAATTGAAAGACCCAAGCTGACAGCTATACCATCATATCATTCAGGTGATACTGGAGGCGTCCGGCAAGAGAGCACACGCTGTACACAAATCAATCCTCCCTTGCGTTTATAAATGTAACATATTTATATTATTCTTCATATAATTCTTTGTAAACTGTCTCCGTAGGTACAGTATTTACACATCAGTTGTGTTGGTGCTGGTGTAGCGAGCACTCTTCCCCCCCCGCGGGGACGTGTGAGCTTAGAACACACAGGGATCATGATCCACAGCACTTAAAACTGTACAGCCAGACAAAACCCAACGCAGACCTCAAAACACAGCGAATGCTCCTCCTCTCCAGTCCGTTCTATGTACAGAGGTGGCCAGTGGAGTCCTCCTTAGTGCTGCTCCTCCTCCTCTTCCTCCTACTCCTCCTCTGTCAGCCCCCACCCCCTCTGAGGTCGAGGCTGTGCCTGGCGGAACTGCGCTCCTCTTGGAGGGCGATTTTGGGCGGGGGGGAGGGGGGGGGGGGAAAGGTGTCCCAGAAAGAGCAGCTCCGATGGGAGTGGCAGAGGCAAAATGGCAATTGTCAATTTGACACCTCAATCGTTGTCAGAAGAGCAATGAAGCCTGTTGTTGTTATTGCTCAGCTACCGGCTAGGCGGTGTTCTTAAGAGTTCCAAGTGCTTCGGCTGTCTTTCGTTTCTTTCTCTCACTCTCTGAAGTCTACCTTTTTTTTATTAAACAAGTAAAAAAAAAAAAAAAAACTACTATGAAGTCACTTGAGAGAGAAAAAAGTTCAGGTATTCCACAATATTTGAATTTCAGAGTTTTAGAGAGTTTTACGCTTTGATCCCGTCACAATAGGTCGTGCAAATTCCACAAAATCGTCTATGAGTACCGGCCACGCTCCTGAAAGACAGACAATGAATGGGGAAAGTTTATGCAAAACATAACTTCTTGGTTGTCGTAAGGATATTCAAGGTCTTTGGTTGAAGGCGTCTAAATAACTACATTATATTTACAAGGCACAGTATGCATAATTTCTCTTCTAAATTAAAATATCTTGTAACATAGCTTATTTTCGTAACATCCTCAATAACTTCCAAACTTACCCTCCTCATCATAATTTGACATGTCATCTGAAATCATGTTTCCAAAGTCCAATAATAAGTTCCACGTGTCCTTGGGGATTGATCTTTTATGGTGTTCCTAAAAAGAAAAGTTTTTTTCAAGTAAAAACTGAGTAATATACATGTAACTGCTTAATATGAATGTAATCCCCTGGACTAACTTACCAACAGGAATCTATTCCATAGGTCCAAGAACTTAAAACGCCCCGTTAGAACCAGGTTCCAGTAAGCCACAGCCATCTCCAAATCTGAAACAGAGGTCATAGGTGTCAAATCAAGGCAAGTAGCCAAGCAATGTTGTGTTCAATCCACTTTCAAACTCCAATGTCTAATCTAGTTTACCTAGTCCCTTTTGGCCAGGATTTTTAGGCGAAGTTAAAAGTGAACTGGTAGAAGTCCTTAAACTTTCCACAGTCTTTAAGTTCCTGTTCCAGTCTTGGCAAAAGGGCCTTCAACTTCTCTGGGCTGTCACACCTGGGAGAGAAAAACACACACAAACGCTGTAAACATTCATTGTGTACGTATAATTACACATTGCACCCCGATAACATGCCCCTAAAAACACAGTTGTTGTTGTTCCACAAGTCCAAGTGTTGTTGAAATACAACCTGAAGCACGTCAGCTGACATGGTAAAAAAGAACTCCATAACTTCTGCTGTCAGACATGAACAAAATAACGTCCTTAGGCAGTGGAGTGGTAGATCTATAAATATACAGTTTACCCAGCGAGCCACAGAGAAACACCAGTAAATAAACACCACGGTAAGCTGGTTATAAATCAAGGGTTAACTGCTGAACATGAAAGAACCGGGAGGAATCAGGCGATGGTGCTGCTCACCCAAGCTCCGACATGCCATCCATGAACTCTTTCTTGCTAAACTCGCACTGGGTGGCGGCCCGGAACTTCCATGCCACGACCAGCACCGTGATGCTGGCGGGGTCGAGAGAGAGGTCATCGCAAAACTGCTGAATGCCGTCTATCCCGATCTTGTTTTCGTCCTGGGGATCTATCACAAACAAGACATGGGGCAGAATCATGTTGTCAATTATGCAGCTGAACACACACACACACACACACACACACACACACACACACACACACACACACACACACACACACACCACACACACACACACACACACACACACACACACACACTTTATAAAGCCTGTGAGGGGTTGCACACTTGCCTTTGTACCGGTTGTAGAGGTGTTCCAACTTTTTCCTGTCCACAGAGGATTTCATTGACTCCTTACAGTAGAGATCAGGGTTCTGGAAGTAGTTGTCTGTAGCAACCTCTAGTTTCCAGTCATTCTGAGTGAGGCAGTACACGGCCGTCTTCTCCCCCGCCTGGGTGAACGACATGAACTGCCGAACCTTGTCCCGCTGCGATGACTTCAGCTTATGCTGCACAAGTACAGGACATGGACTGTCAGGCACCGACGGGAGCAAGAGACATACGCAGACCAAGATACACACAACAACAAATAGCGGGACGCACACCCCAACAGGCATTCGGACAACTATACTACCGTAAGCGATCGAAAGTTAGTTGTTAAACAGGTAAACATCAGGAGGTGAGTGAAGAGGGCAGAGGGAAGGATCTTTGGTAATTATGTCCTGAGCATAGCCAACATTGAGCTATTCTGAGGCTTACTACCGAGTATTATGAAAGCACGTGCTGAACTCCCAAATAAGTATGGTCATAGAGGTAACTTGAGAAGGGGGAAGCCAACTAGGAGATCTTAAGGTGCAAAGTTAAACCAGTACCGTGCCAGCATTACTCAAAAAATAATTCTGAATCATGCAAGCAGGCAAACTCTCATTAGCTTAGGCGAGGGTCAAACACTTGCTTACTTAGCGCTTTTCTAAATAAAATCATCTACATTCTGTAACAACACAAATCTTGAATCGATGAATAGGGCAATAGTGTTTGACATCATCAATACATACCAGGACATATAGTGGCATTATCTTTAGAAAGGAGGAGTGTCGTGGCTGCTGTTGTTAGCCGAGTTGACTGTGTGTGTGGCAATGCTCATCTTCCTACAACAGCCGAATGAAGACCATCCGTACGATCGTAAAACTATCCTACTAACATCACCTACTATTACGGTCTCAGCCTGCTTTACGCCAAGCAGCATACGTGATCTCAGTCGAAGTTACGAAGCTACCAGAAAGAGATCTGAACCTAGCTAGCTAACTGGTCTCCAAATATCAGCTACTGACCTTCCATTTCTGGTGGCTAAATACTGAGGTAAATAGTGTTGTAGCCTGAAAACAAATACCCAGGTACCTCTACGTTGTATAACACTGTCGTTATCGTAGGTTCGATCCTTACCAGCAAAATAACAATCCGATGGTTTATGTTTCTTTTGGTTACCTACCATTTTCACACCCGCTGTTGGACCAATTTGATAGCCTGACGTTTATTGTGCGCTTGCGCAGAAGTATTTGGTAGATGGCTGCGGCTGTAATGTTGGATTTGGAAGCATAACTTTAAACTACACTTGTACGATATACAATAAAAAAACACAAATGTATTTAATTGACTCGTGTTGTGGAAAAAGAATATACAAAATAAAGGGGCGTCACGATTACAGTATCTGTTCTTCCAATGAGCCTTTATCTTTGAAAACAGCCATTGAGTCAGTAAAGCTGCCAGGGTAGACCTATCATTGAAGTTGAGTCAGAATGTATTAACTATATCATTATTATTCAGATATAAGAATATTTATCTTTAATATAATGTCACTGACATTACTGAATAGTCACTCACTGTTTCAGTATTCAGTAATTATTTTGTGAAACATTACAAACAGAACCAAACACAACCTGTCCTCAGAATATAACCATGGCTCTGTGGAACTGGGGTTCAGAAGACAGAAAATAAACAGATAGGTGGCTAAAATAGTATCTGTTATCTATAAATTGAAGAAAGTCTACACCCTTCAGAGGGATAGGATGTTCTGTTCAGTTTTTTGCATATTATCTTTCTGTAACAGATTCCTTTTCCGACTTCCTCCACACAGCACATTCATGAAACTGAAAAAGTTATTTGTTTAGCTCTGGGCCCACTTAAAGTATTACTCATATTCATCAAGAAAAGAAAGCAACCATCTCTCGCTCTCTTGCCGCTTTCACACCAAAAAGAACCGAGAGCCAGTTCCGGGCTGGTGCTAGGGCCAGTTCCAAACTGGTTCCAGCCTTACCCCAGTTAAGAACCGGTTGGTTTCACACCGGCCAGAGCCAGCCATGGAGCCGGCGTGAGCGACGTCTTGACGTCACTGCAAACGTCTCGGCTAGTGAGCTTGGACAGAAGCATATGGCCGACATCTTTCTTTATTCTGGGTGGAAATAGTAACATCGTTACGCCATCAAATGCGTTTCTGGAAACATTTTTTAGCGAGAAATGTGCATTTTACTTTCATAATGTTCGCTCGGTGAATGTGAAGGATGTTTGGTTTGATAGTTATGACGAAGAGGGAACGCTCGGTTCACTTGCATGGACATGTCATGGACTCATCTAGCTGCGTTGGCGCGTTGACGCGTTGAACCACCACACAATGTTAGGCGCGCAGAAGAACCCTCGCGCCAGTTTCAAACACAACAACAACAATTTCGTCTTCGATTCAATCCGTGTATGGTTCGTTCTTTGAATATTCAGATTTAAAACAAAATCAGAAAAAAACAAAAAAGAACCATACACGGATTCACGTCCATTGTTTACTTCGGTGTTTTAAAAAATGCCGGTCTTCGTTGGTCTTCCTGTTTATGAAGGTACGGATAACTCCGCCCCCTGCCCCCGGCGTAAAAGCGGTTCTAGTTCTAGCCCAGCTCTAAAGTGGGGCCAGAGTTGAACCGGTTTTTAGGGGCCGGAGCCGGTTCTTTGGCGGTGTGAAACCAAAGCCCTGGCCCTAGCTCCGAACTGGCCCGGAACCGGCCCCGATTTTGCGGCGGTGTGAAAGGGGCATCTGTCTCTGTCTCTGTCTCTGTCTCTGTCTCTGTCTCTGTCTCTCTCTCTCTCTCTCTCTCTCTCTCTCTCTCTCTCTCTCTCTCTCTCTCTCTCTCTCTCTCTCTCTCTCTCTCTCTCTCTCTCTCTCTCTCTCTCTCTCTTTTTCACTCTATCTATCTATCTATCTATCTATCTATCTTAGTTGTTCAATGTTACATTTTATATGATTATTAATATTAGGCATTTTAATATTATTTTACAGGAAGACTCGAAAACATCAATATCCAATGGTAGACCGTGCCATACAGACTCTGAAACGAGCCAACCAATCAGACAGACTTATGGGCGTGGCAGTCGTGAGCTAGTTTACCATCGTCATACCTACACTATCCAATCTGCTGTGGCCGTTGCTAGACACCGCCAAGATCAGATTGAGAGACGCACCAGTACAGCGGGCTAGCGAGAGATTGCATTGAAAAGGCTAACGCAAATTGCTAACTTGTAAGCCGAACCGGTAAGACTCTCTCGTCAAACTGTTGCTGGTTCCGAAATTATTATGGTAGCAATTAACCTTCATTTAATAACATATAAGTATAGAGTTGTACTTTGGGCTATGGTTTGACCGGTTTTGGGAAAAGTATCAGCGTTTGGACCAATGTTGTGGTTCATCCCGACGGGGCTGTCGGTGACAGCTATGGATTAGCCCAGCAGCTAGTAGGCTAAAGCTACTTTGCTAACAACACGCTGTCGAGTAACTTCTCATTTGTTAGCTGGCTAGGGTTTGTTTTAGCCACGTTAGCCTTTTAGCTCATTGATTAAACGCAGATATTAAAGTACCCCTTCATTAGTAAACTATCGGACGGAGGCTGGATGTTCTACTTGTCAAAATCAGCTCTTCGGCGCTTTTAAATTAGGGCAATTTGAACTATTTACATCCAGTTAGTTAATTACTATACAAACGCTAATGAGTACAATATGAAGTGATTATCAAGCGCTTTCGGGAACTCCATAAACACGGCAAATCCACGACATAACCTATTTTATACTTCACATGTGTCATTGTAATCCTTAGGAACACAGAAGTGGAGAGTGATCGGAGGGGGGTTAAGTTCTTAACACAATATAATGATGGTTTGGCTTGTAAATGCTTTGTAGAAACTGGGTTCAGGCAGTCGCGAACTATTTTGAGGCCTGGTTGTGAATATTTTAATTTCGTCCTTTTAGTTGCATTCAGCGCCCATGAGAAGCCCCAATCAAAACCCACACAATGAAGCTCATTTATGATTAGATGAGTGGGTCCCGACGCATCACTGATTTGGCCTTATGTTATTATGATGTGACTATGTTGGTACAAAGTGTCCAGTGTCTGTCAGTTCAGTTCTGGTCAGATCGGAACCCAAATGCCCAGTTACTTTACAAGGGAACGCATAGGTCCTTGCTGTCATTTTCACCAGAAAATGCTATTTATCTGAAGGTTTATTTGTGACGATCTATACTAAGCTCGCAACAAAAACTTGCTGTTCTGATAACGTCAGTTGAGTGCCAAATAAACCATTTTTAAGGTAACTTTATAGCCACATCGAAGTTGTCACATTTTGGACATTCGGCCATTCACTTACAATTAGTAAATTAATGAGAAACTACTTGAATATTGCATAGTTTAGTTTCCTGTTTGGCGGTAGGGCTTCAGACCTCCTCTTCCTCCATTCTCTATTGCCAACAAAAACAGCCGTCGAGGAAACCAAACCAGAGTGCACTCGTAAGTGCACAGAAACCGCTTTTTACATTTTACTTTGCTCATAAATGCACGCACATATATTGAACAGAAGACTGACTTTAGACACTTGCTTGATTCTATAATGGTTCAATGAACCAGCCTTATAATGGGTCTGAGCCATTTTAAAACGTGCAGCAGCAGCTAACTCGCTAGCTAACGTCAGCCACCTCCACCAAAGTGTTAGCAGCAGCTAGCTCCAACTCAACAAAAGCCTCGCTGCACCAGTACCGATGTGAAGTGCTGATGCTGTTCACTTCTCAGTAGTAGCTTTCATGTGTAGGTTATGTTATGGTCTAGACCATCCAGGATATTTTCAGCACGAAATGCTAAAGTGATCATGTGTGCGTTGACCTGTAGCTGAAGTTCGTGTATAATCGTCCCCGGACGTGGTGAATAACTAAAGTAGGCCTGCTTGTGTATCTGTCCTACTGCAACTCTTTTAATTGAGAGTTCAACTTCTTGGGGTTCAGAGACGTGCGTTTGAATGTTAAAACAATCGTACGTTTTAATACCACCGAGATCGCGATTTGTTTCGTTTCATGCAGTTTATCTTGTCTTGTCCTCGGCACAATGCCCGGCTAGTTAAGCTAACTAGAGTAGTGTAGCCAGCCTCAAACAATGTGCTTGCTGCTTTAACATAAAGTTAGTTTTTTTTTTATCTTTAATGTAAATTACCCTAACTTCTGTTGATATTGCTTTAATTTACTTAATGCCGTTTTTTTTAACATACATAAAACAAGTAACCATTGTTATGTAAAATATTTAGATGCTGTGAGCAGTTCCAGACTATATTGACTCAAATAAAATATTTGTTCTGTTTCTGTTTCAGGGGTTTTGTCTGAAAAGAGAGAGGAAGATTTTCCTTTTAGACTGAAGCTTTACTTCCCCGGTCCTTTTGGATCATGGCTAAAGATGTAAGTATTTAGTTAACTTTTATAGGTTACAATCTTGTTGGACTGCATTTTATTTTTATTTATTATAGTTGTGCATTTTATGATGATCATTTAAATGTCACCTCTTTGAGCCCAATTGCATTGAACACCTGTGATCCGGTTCTCCGCAGGCTGGTCTGATTGAAACAAACGGAGAGTTGAAGGTTTTTATCGATCAGAATCTGAGCCCAAGTAAAGGTAAATAGTGCGGAAAATTTAATATAAATGTGTGTTATTTGAAAGGTGATGTGTGTCTGCTCTCGCCACCAGTTGTGCCATTATATAGCTGTGACCTGACAATGGGTGGCAACCTAGTGTCACTGTTTAAATTTCCAGTCTAATTGGTGTGTGTTCTCTTCTGCCCTCGTCACTAGTCCTGTCTCTGGTTACTGTTCAGCCCACGGCTCTTCCAGTGGCCAAACAGCTATTGCCCAAAACCCTAGGGCCCTCCAACGTCAATATCGCTCCACACATGCAACACATGCCCCACATGGTGAGTGATGTGGTTTTACAGTCTTCACTTGTTGATCAGCTCTGTAAGGAAAACACCTCCTCAAATGATGCCACCCGCTCTTCATTTGTCACCACTAATTTGCATATTATCTAAAAGAGCTCCTCCTCCAGGTATGTTATGGATGTGTAAGGCTCTCCCATTATCATTGTGCAATGACCGGGTGTGTAGGGTGGGGGGAAGGGGCTGACACTAAGCTGGTCAAACTCTATAGTCAGCAGGATTACTCCCATCATCCCATTATGAACATAGAATCTTTACCCATACCAGCAACCTTCTTAATCATAATCTGTGTAAAGGAATACATCATGTATAGCCTCTCTCAAAGTTACCTAGCATGTTGTGTTTTTAGCAGCCTTGTTTAGACTGAAATGTTGATTTGTATCTTTGTTCCCCCTTGCCCCTCTTTGTCCACAGGTGATTGGAACACCCCAAAGACCTACCGTTTCCAATACCATACTGGTCAACAGCCCACACACGCCCAGCTCCCAGTTCCTCACACAGAGCCAACAGCCTGACGCCTCACCATGGTCTTCAGGGTATGCTGCCACCCTCCTTCCACGGGTCAAATGCCTTGACGTGTTCCGTAGGGATGCACCGAATTTTCGGCCACCAAATATTTTCAGCCGAAAATGGCCCAAAAGCGCATTTTTGGTTTTCGGCCAAAAGGCTTTTATCACCGAAACAACACGGACGAAACTGAAATTTGTGATGACGCAAACAAAAAATGCGGTCATCACACGCTTGTCTGGATAAGCGCCAATATGTCTGCGGTGTGGACGTTTTTCAATGTTTCTGAGAAAGACCCACGTACAGCGATTTGCAAAAATTGCAATGCCTTGATTTTAATGAAGTTAGTACAGTCATAGCCATAAATGCAATGGTACTAGGGTTGTATTATCGAGTATAAACGGTATAAACTTTGAAACTAGGTCAACCGCCATCTTCTCCGTCAACTCTCCTCTCACACTCGGTGACAGCGTCAGGCAGTGCGCCAATTCTCGGTGAAAGCGTCTTATAACGTTCTATATATATATAAGTATAATATAAAAATAATATAAAATATCACGGCAAAAAGCTCTGTGCGCCTCCGGATGGTCGTAGCGCGGGGCGCTCTCGTAGGGATTGGGCTTCGCGGGGTTTTTTCACTGCCGTTGATATGGTTACCATGGTTACCGGTCTTGCACGTTCCAGCGCTATATTATGTAGCCTATCTATTAGGTTTGTATATATTTTAAATAAATTTTAAATAAAATAAAACAGTGCAAAGACAAACTGCCGAACTTTTAACCTTTTTAAACCTAATTCCGTATAGGCTACCGCAGCAACCCTAAATGGTACTAATAATTGTCATAATAATTTCTTTCAGTGTTTCGGTTTTCGGCCTTGGTTTCCTAATTTTTGGTTTTCGGTTTCGGCCAAGGATTTTCATTTCGGTGCATCCCTAGTGCTCAGCCATGCCATCATTAATTAATGCAGTTCTTCCTCTTGATAAACTTCACTCTGACACCAATACACTGTTAATATGGCCCCTTCACAGTTTGGAGGACCAAACTTAAAAAAGTAAAAGACTATTTTTCAATGTGCACCTGATTATATTGAAACCATAGATTTCTGTTGTGATGTGGCCGAACCATGTCAGAATGTTAATAGAGATAGACTTCATATTTAGTGGTTAACCTAACTGGAAAGGGTTTATACAGAGGTACAAGTGTTGATGTGTCCCTGAGCGAGACGCTTAACCCTAACTGCTCCTGACGAGATGGCTGTCGCCTTGCATGGTTGACTCAATGTGTGTATTAACCGATGTAAGTCGCTTTGGATAAAAGCGTCTGCTAAATGCCCTAATTGTAAAGGATTGATATCCTTGTTGTTGCTCTATTTATTTATTGTCCTTAGAAAACGTGGAAAGAAAGGTGAGAAAAACGGGAAGGGGTTGAGGCATTTCTCCATGAAGGTGTGTGAGAAGGTACAGAAGAAGGGCGTTACCACCTACAATGAGGTGGCCGATGAGCTGGTGGCAGAGTTCAGCTCCGCAGACAACCACATGTCGCCTAATGACTCGGTAAGATCCGTTGCCGCACCGCAAATGGCCCTCCAGAAAGAAAAAAATCGGAACAGATCAAAAACCGTCATTTGTTTCCCAATCAACGAGAAACAATTGAAGGTTTTTGTCCTGTTCAGTTTTTTTTCTTGACATTTTCTTATACTTTAATAAGTGCAGGATCATTTAATGGGTGTGGTTCCCAATTGCAGATATCTGCAATAAGTATCATTTTTCCTTATTTTCCCATGCAGCATGTGTATGACCAGAAGAACATCAGGCGTCGCGTATATGATGCTCTTAATGTGCTCATGGCCATGAACATCATCTCCAAGGAGAAGAAGGAGATCAAATGGATCGGCCTGCCTACCAACTCCGCCCAGGAGTGCCAAAACCTAGAGGTGCACCCAGAAAATATGTAGACTAGTGGTCTAAAGGATAATCTGCCATTGCATGTTAGGTTTCGTATTTTTCCTCTTTTCTCCTGACGATAGATCTTTTGTGTCAACCATAGGTGGAGAGACAAAGGCGGCTGGAGAGAATCAAGCAGAAACAGTCACAGCTACAAGAACTCATATTGCAGGTATGCCTAAAACTAGGTCTCCCCAAGTGGGAATACATTTTTATTTGTTGTCGGACCCGCTGTAAGAAAATTTCTTTCATGTATATATACATTTTATAAAGTGGATAGGATATTGGATAACAAATGATTTTACTCCCTGCAGCAAATCGCCTTCAAAAACCTGGTTCAACGGAACAGGCAGTCAGAGCAGCAGACGAACAGACCCCCTCCTCCCAACTCTGTCATCCACCTGCCCTTCATTATTGTCAACACCAGCAAGAAGACAGTCATCGACTGTAGCATCTCCAATGACAAGTATGTCTCTCCTTTATTCCAGATGCCTCCATTTTTCCGTCACCCACGCTTCATTGTAATTGTAATTTCATTGTAATTTCCCCTGAAAACTGTCTACCTGTTGTCTTATTGGTATCTGAACAAACATTGTTTGTCCACAATTGTCGACGAGTACTTGTAGCTACCAAGAAGTCGCCAACATGGGCACAACATTACGAGGCGTTGGGTACTAGTCTGGAAAATTGATTTCAAGAGTTGTGTTGTTTAAAGAACTTTCTTCAAAACTAAACATGATTTAGCCTTTTGTGAAATCAGAGAAACGTGTCATCTGCTCAGCCTTGCCTCTTTTGTCAGCAAAATCAGTTTTTTCAAAGGGTATATTGTTTGTGGTGTGTAGCAACAATATTGTATAGATGTTCAAAAGGTCTGAAAACGATTTACCATTTTGAAGGTGGTTTGTCTCTTCTCGACATTTAACTGGGTTAGGTAAATGTTGGGGTATATTCTGTGCAACAGGGCGGGAAGCTAAGCTTAACAATCAACGATAATACAAATGGAAATGGTGCTCATTAACTTGGCCTGTTTGGCGGTCAATGATGGTGACATCACTGATTGTTGAGGCAATATATTGTCATGTACTTGACATTGGTGGTGTTAAATTGCATTGGTAGTGCGGGCACTGGCCAAGGCGGGGTCAGTGTGCTGTTGATAAAGTGTGTGCCCAACCCCACGTGAAATATATGGGGGTTATAAAGTCCATTGCCTCACCCTCTTCCAGAATGCCCAAAGAGAAAATGAAAGTAAATTCTATTTGTCTTTAAAATTAGTCTTGCGTTGTTCGATTAGACATTTAGGCAATGTATTTGGTGTGTTATGCTCTAATATGATTATTTTTCCTCTGATTCAGGTTCGAGTACCTTTTCAACTTTGACAGCATGTTTGAGATCCATGACGACATTGAGGTGCTGAAACGTATGGGCATGGCCTGTGGTTTGGAGGTGGGCAAGTGCTCTCCAGAAGACCTGAAGATCGCCCGCAGTCTGGTGCCAAAGGCCCTGGAGCCCTATGTCACAGGTCAGAGCAAGAGAAGGATATTGAAAAGTAACCTCTCGATGAGCTACATTGTGTTTTCACTACCGTCTCGTCTTAATTGAAATAACTTGTTAACATAATTGCATGTCTTTTATATCATTTTATGTGGGCTGAATGACCATTACATTGTTACTTGTTTTTTTTTTTGTAGAGATGGCGAAGGGTCCAATCAGTAATGTCTACATTACCGGGGGATCTTCCTCAAACGGAGCACGGTATCCTGTGGGCAGGTGAGGGGCCGACTACAGTCAATAACGGGTACAGTAACGGGAGGCTGCAAATTATTCACATACAATGTTTACATTGTAGCCTCACCAAAGCGCTTCAGGGTTCAACCTTGAAATGTTTTTCTTCCAAAACATAACGGCCCCACAACAATCTTTAATGGCCCTCATCTCAAGTTGTTGCGATCAGGGCTGGAACATAAAACCAAAGACCTTTTTTGTTACTCGACATTCTTAATAATTTATTTAGGAACACAAATGCCCACTACGGGCATGAGCCATCACTGGCCAGTGGCTTGTGCCAAAAGACAAACAAAGAGGGTTTAATTCTGGCCCGCAGCCTTCGGGGGGCCCCCTTTATTGACCAACCCTTGACCTTGTTTGTTGACAGTGACGGCGGCGCGGACGGCACCATGGCCTCCAGCTCTAACGACTCGCACTACAGCGGGTCTCGTGTGGAAACTCCAGTGTCTTACATGGGCGACGATGACGAGGAGGACGACTACGATGAGAACGACGATGAAGACTAGCCTGGCTCTCCGTGTCCACGCCTCTCCAACAAGCACAGTCTTTCTAACCACATCACCATGGGATTCAAGCCCACTATTTTGTGTGTGTGTGTGTGTGTGTGTGTGTGTGTGTGTGTGTGTGTGTGTGTGTGTGTGTGTGTGTGTGTGTGTGTGTGTGTGTGTGTGTGTGTCTCCATCCACCTTCTCTTTTTCCCTGTTCCTGTATTCGCTCGGCCTGGCTTTCTCAGGGGTGTAGAACAAACAGGAGGTGAACACTGGGTGCGTCGTTCCCTCTGTGTGTGTGTGTGTATGTGGCTGCTGAATCACACAGGCACCTGCAGCATAGCTCTGGGGGCACTCTCGTGCATGGCAGCAGCACTGTGCAGAAGCCTTTTAGATATTTCCTTGTATGTCTAATCAACTACTCAATAAGCCATCCCAGTTCAAAAATAAAGACAAGCAAAAAGCCCCCCCCATCCCCCCCCAACTTCCTTCTTCAAACCCACTGCTGTTGGAGAATGTATAGTGTACCGTGTGAAATAGTTATCTTGTTTTGTTGTGATCGCATTTTGGCAGACGTTGGGGGGCAGGGTGATTCAGTGTTCCACGATGGCTGCCAAAGTGTCGGTGTAGACCTGCCGTGTCAGCACAACTCCGTGGATCCAGCCTCAATTGTTGCCATGGTGTCCTACGATAGGACCCAAATCCATTGCCCGTGTTGAATACTTTCAGTTTCGATTTTGTTTAGTGTTTTTTTCTTTTTGGACGAATTATCTCCAGCAGTTTCTTCACCCCGAACCCCGCTGTGGTGGGCTGACTTCCCTCTGTTCTGTAGGCAGCTGCTTTCATGAGTTTATTTTTTTCAGTTTGTTGCTTGTTTACTTTTGTATACTGGAGATGATGAGTTCTCTTCACCGCCCCGTCACACCTTGTTAGTGTTTACATACAAACGACACCAGCAAGGTACCGACCTTCGAAACCCAGGCTCCCTATAGGACGATAAGCTTTGTTTGTTATTACGTAAATGGACCCTATGATGATTGTAGCTTATAGTATCCTCTAGAGGCCAGTGGTCAAAGGTAGACCTGGAAACTACCGATGTATGGAATATGTGGTTGTGACGGCTTTATGTACTCTCCTAAAAGATCTCATTTTTAAAGCTGAGCAACACATGTACGGACTCTTCCAAATACCTTTTTCTGTAATCTAATATAAGTTTGAAATTAAATATAGATTGTTTTAATAACTTTGCATCCATGCATTTTGTTGTCGCCTTGTATAAACTAGATAAAAGTGCCAACCGTTGCTCATAACTCAACGGTGGGTTATGATTCATGCTGAAGCTCGAATGGGATTTAAATATATTATGCATGCACTCAAACTTTAATGACCGGTTTGGGAAGGCTTTATTTTATTTTAAGGAAGAATGTTAATGATTTTGCCTTGAGGCACCAGATGGAATACCAGGCGATTTACAACAGAAAGTATTGAATTATGAACTGTTACAAATGAATAATAACTTGCCATAAGGGCAGCCTTTATCAAATAGGTCTTAAAAGTATTGTATACCAAAACAATTTATCACACAAATTTGTAAACATTGAATTGTAACTTTCTAGGACTTAAGGCATTCAATTTCATGTGTTTTGAGTTTTTTCATTCGGCCTACTTACAGAAAGTGCCTCCTCTGCACTAAACGCGGTTGAGAAAGATCAGTTGAGTGACCAACGTAATGTCGCTGTTACATGATGTGCCGCTTGGCTGACCAGTCATAATCCAGGTATCCAGGCATGTATTGTATCACCACTTCCCTAGGTCGAGCTCGCGCATTTTGTCGAGGGCATTAGGGTGTTAATGGATTACTGAAAGGTGTTGACGCAGGGGTGTGTGTGATTGTGTGTGTCCCTTCTATGTGGATGTGTATGCTGAAGTGTGTCCCTGTCAAGTACATTGGTCTATTTCAGACTCGGACCTCCCTTTTCTCTGCATGCACTCCTCGTATGCTCTGTCATTTCTTTGTAATCTGCATCGCTGGCCACCTCACCTGCTTTTTCATCCTTGCACCCCAGCGAATTAGATGACCAATCCCCCCTCCTTCCAACATTATTTTTGTGTAGGTATGTCCGTCCTCAGAGTTGCTTCACAGTAACCGGCCAACAACATGGATTTTGGAGCCCTCACCACGGTGGTGGCAAATTCTGCCTACATCAACGCCCGTGGCAGCATCGACGGTTCCGCGGCGGCTGCGCGGGACAAGAAGTACCACTCGCGTCTCAAGCTCCCCCACATCACCGTGTGCGAGGACCTGAGGGACACGCTCGACTTGACGTTTGACTTCGTGTGCATCGAACAGCCCATAGGCAGACGCCTCTTCAGGGAATTCCTGAGTGCCACCCTAGAATACAATGGCCCGTTGCGTCTGTGGAAAGACATCGAGGCGTACGACTTGGCAGACGAGGGTGACCTCAGCCAGAAGGCCGCCAAGATCTTCACGAGGTACATGGAACCCTCTGCCAAGCACTACTGCCCCATTCTCTCAGAGGAAATCGTAGCTAAAGTGAAAGAGGGTCAACAGGAGGCCGGGGACGGGTTGTTCGCCCCAGCTCTGGCCTGCGTGATGAACTTCCTCCGTGAGGTCCCTTACATCTTCTTCCTGGAGAGCATGTACCTGAAGAGGTTCCTGCAGTGGAAGTGGCTCGAGATGCAGCCAATGGACGATGACTGGTTCCTGGATTTCCGTGTGCTGGGGAAAGGCGGTTTTGGGGAAGTTTCCGCCTGTCAGATGAAAGCCACTGGGAAACTTTATGCCTGTAAGAAGCTGAACAAGAAACGATTGAAGAAACGTAAAGGCAATGAGGTGAGGTACTCAAAAATCAGCTGCTGTTTCTCTTTTCATACTTGACTGCAATCATCCAATGCCGTATCAGGCTTTCATTTTATAAGTACCCTCATTGTCCCGAGTGGTGCATACCCTTGACCTGAAACAAGTTGTAGCCTAGTGACCAAGTTGTATGCTACTATGACATGATTGATGAAGAGAATTGGGGCATTTGAGGTGGTTCAGGGATATTTTCGACTGAAGAGATGAACGCACTTTTAAATAGCCTATTTAAGTGGTGTGGCCAGCTGCATTAAACATTAGTCTTTCCATTTAATAAATGACCTCTAGCGTTTTAATATTCTAATGAATGCATTTATCATTTTATTCAAAGTCGGAGTCCTATCTCATTAGACATTTAAATAAAAACACAATAAAAGTGGAATGTACGTCAGAATCGTTTTTTTCTAAAATGTAGGCAAAACGTCTCGCAATCTTAATAATACATAGGTTTTATGTAGCGCTTTTCTCGGTACCCAAAGACGCTTAAACGTTCTCTTCTTCTTAAACGTCATCAAACCATCAAACGGCCGGCTACGGCTCTGAAACAATTTCCAATAATCAATTGTCCTGTGATAATCATCTTTGTCCCTGGCTATATCTCTGGGGGCCTTAGCCCGTGGTATTAAACAGATTTAATACTGAGGGCTTAGAGGAAAGCCCTTCTGACTGTAACTAATAGTCTGGCCATGTTCGCTCTTGCCCTTGACTAGGGGTTTAAGACACGCGCCGCAGTCTTATCCAACTTAATTTATACTTAATAGAATATCAACCCACTGGGCATGCGCGGGGGAACGTATTTCTTTCGAAGGGTGCAGTGCGGATGATGCAAGCGCATATGCACATGCTTTCACGTTGCAATGTAATTATAAACAATATATAGGCCTTCTTATCTAATTGAAGTCCCTTACGCACGGGCCCCATTTAAAATGATATGTGCGAGGATAAATATGCTGTGTCCGAATTAATCAACAATGAAAAAAAGTTATCGATTGCATCTCACCCCATACTGCATCCCCCCAAAAAAGCTGCTTAGCTTATGCCAATTTAAGTTGCAAACATTTAGGACATTTCCAAACTGTTGCGTTAAAGCAACACTTACGACACATTGCCCAATATGGCTGTGTTCCCTTTCCAATTAAACATGCTACAATCGATTTGTTCCTATTTAATTTAAACATATTGTAAGAGTAGCCAATTCGATTGATTTTAGATAGGCCTACTAGATTTTGAATACATTTTCCCTTTTGGTATAATGTTAGAGACCCCTCCAAGGTCAATGCTACCGCATAGAAAGAATGCTGAAATGTGTAATAGGACTAGATATTGCTAACAAAAGCGGACACTCAGAAATTTTACCAAAATATATATTTATTATTGCCAATATAATTTCACCCATCCAATTAGTAGTACTAACAGGCTAACAGCACCCTTAGCACTATACTTTCAGCACCTAAACCACTGGGAATAAATACATTTTTAAAAAGTGTATTTTATAAAACCATGTCTTCTTAAACAGACAAACATTCAAAAATGTTTTAAATGTTTATAAGTATTGTAATCAATTATCTTTATTACTTTGTTTCAACTCTAGGGGGCAATGGTGGAGAAGAGAATTCTTGCCAGGGTCCACAGTCGCTTCATTGTGTCCTTGGCCTACGCATTCCAAACAAAGGACGAACTTTGTCTGGTCATGACCATCATGAACGGAGGAGACCTCAAGTACGTCATAACTAAAGCAAACCAAGCCTAAATCAAACACAAATCAACAACCACATCGTAGGATCGACAGGTGCTCCAAAAAACGTTGAATGAATTTCCCTCCGCAGTTTTATTAATGTGCTATAATGAATGGCACTAAAATCCATTTGAATTTTTTATTATATTCTGTTGCACGCAATGAAAAAAAGAAAAAAAGAAGCTGAATATGCATACGCCTCCACAAAAAGCTGTGAACTACCATTCAACTCAAATGGTAGAATGTGTATACATATAGCCAGTTTAAGTGATATATTAACTGTATTCAGCACAATATAATTACCCTTCTATGCATTACAATAACACTAGCTTCACTCAGTAAATCCATCCATTTGGTTGTTTTTGTGACAGTCGCCATGTTTTTAGGTCAAGCATTTACATAGGAATATTAATGACAGTTTGGTTTGAGTTAATTCATTTATTGCAGCGTAAAGCAACATACAACTCTTCATATTATTGTCTTAATATCTATTAGATGTTTGGGCCTATGTGTGTAGCACAAAATGACATAACTTCAATCTCCCTCTCTCGCAATGGGGCAGGTACCACATCTACCTGGTGGATGATAACAACCCAGGCTTCTGCGAGACCAGAGCTTGTTTCTACCTCGCCCAGATCATCCAAGGCCTGGAGCACCTCCACCAGAAGAGAATAATCTACAGAGACCTCAAACCTGAAAATGTTCTGCTAGACAACGAAGGTACTGCTCCAAGTTTGCATCTGTGTGTGTATGTAACATAGTATTCTACACATAAACGTCTAAATATTGGAATATGTGCGTCTTTTGCCAGGGAACGTGCGCATATCCGACCTGGGTCTCGCTGTGGAGTTGAAAGAAGGCAAGACAAAGACAAAAGGCTATGCTGGAACCCCAGGTCTGTCTCTGTCCAACCCACGCAGATATCCAGCCACACCATAACTTAACACACATCCCTTTTCTGGCTTCACTCGTTGGACCATTCATCCCTGAAAAGTGTTGGCCGTCAGCCTTTTAAAAAGATCTTTTATACCCCATCGTTCCCTTCAGGGTACATGTCTCCAGAGATGCTGAAGGGGGAGAAGTATGACACCTCTGTGGACTACTTTACCCTCGGTGTGACGCTGTTTGAGTTTTTGGCGGCCAAGAATCCATTCAGGGAGAGAGGAGAGAAGGTATTAATTTTGAGATGTCTGAATGTAGTCATTACAGGAGTTCATCCACTAATGCTTTTAAATAGTGCCGTACATCCCTGTGTCTTGTTTCTACTTTGAGATGTATTTGCCTGTGAGTTTCCGTCTCGCTTATGGTCAATATGTGGTGGCTCCCAGTTGCCCTTTTTGGGATTACTATGGTGTACCTTATCTTGTCTTCTCTCATATCCAATCCTTGTACCACTAACTGTCATTAGTCCCATCTGTAAAAGGTTGTCTTTCTCAGTCTGCCTGGCTCTTCCCATGAATCGGTTCAATCTCCATTTTGTCTCTACTCAGGTTGACCGCGACACGATGAAGGAACGCATTCTGAACAGGGTTGTGACTTATCCAGAAACCTTCAGTGATAATTCCAAGTCCCTGTGCGATGCACTGATGGCCAAAGAGGTGGAAAAGAGGCTGGGTTTCAAGGACAACAACTGTGACGAGCTCAGGGGTCACCCTTTCTTTAGCGAAATCAATTGGAGGAAGCTGAACGAGGGTACGGACACAAGGGCCATTCTAAGAACTCGTCTCTCTATGTCTCAGGGTCCAAAATGAAAGGTGCACTGTTTAGGATTTAGTGGAATCTAGCCGTGAGGTTGCATACTGCAACCAACTTTAGGCCACCTGAGAAGCTGGGGTGGCCTAAACAGGCCTGTAAGAGGCCACTAGATACTCGCAAAATGATGTCTTGGTCTACTATAGAATCAAGTAGCCAAGTCAGCTTCCTTGAATGATTCATGAAATGGATTCCGTTTTTTAGTCTGTAAACAAAAAATGTAATATTACAATCCATTCCTGCCAAGTCCTTTCTGCTAGATGCCACTAGATTTGACCTACTGTGCCTTTTCTTTTTTTTTTGTCTAAAGTCTAAACATTGACCAGCCAGCCAGATGTCTTAGTATGTAACCTAGGTTTTCATTTTGGACCCCAGGCATAGGGGCATCAAAACCCCTCATCTTATGACGATGGTGGCGATGTTAAACCTGTGCTTCTCCTGATTCCAGGTCTACTCTCCCCTCCCTTTGTCCCGGACCCCAAGGTGGTGTACGCCAAGAGCCTGGATGACGTGGGGGCTTTCTCCTCCGTGAAGGGCGTGGCCCTGGACGAACCGGACAAGACCTTCTTCGACGAGTTCTCCTCGGGGAACATCTCCATCCCCTGGCAGGAGGAGATGATCGAGACAGGCCTCTACGGTGAGCTCAACGTCTGGGGCGTGGACGGGGCTCTTCCCAACGACCTCCGCAGGGAGTCCATCTTAGAACAACCCCCAAAGTCCTCCACTTGCTCTGTGGCGTAAGGGTCCCCACGAGGGGGCGAGCCTGCATCACTGAGCCTTTCAACACCCCCAGAACTCCAGAAGGCTCTTTCGACCTCGGTTTTGTGGTGATTTGACCTTGAAAGTAGGATGGTTTCTGCTGAAGACATTTCAAGGATAGGCCCGATTGCTTCCAAGATGGATTTCTTTTTCTTTTGCAGTTTTAGGTCATGGAAATTGTTTAGAGGAGGTCTTGGTGTAGGAGATGATCTCTTCTGTTCCCTCCACTCGACCAGGTTGTGAAGATATCGCTTTTAGAGCTGTATATATTGTGATGCTTTTAAGTTCCTTAATTTTAGGTGTGGCTTGTAGATGAGGTGACTTACCAATGGTTATGATGAATGTAAGAAGTAATGACTGTTAGCTTTAACTTCAGTTTCTTAAAACCACTGAGAAACATCGACCAAAGACCACAAATACAGTACTTTTCATTATGTTTTTATTTCTGTGTGAAATTAATACTTTATGCCAGTTTTTAAATAATATTTTAACAACTATGTTACAATTTGCAGTATATTGAGTGAATTGTATTATAAGCTAAATGTAAAAATATTTTTTCTTCCAGCCAAGCAATTTATTTATAAAATGAAGCAGTTGAGTGCAAAATTGTATGAAGAAAAACCTTAAAAAAACAAAAACTTCAATTGTATGAAAAAGTTTCAATGTATATATCAATAAAAGTGTTCACTTCCTGCTTCAGCAAAACCCTGCTCATATCACCAACCCATGTTTTTTTTTTTTTTATTCAACCTTTATTTATTCCGATTGTTCTCATTGAGGTTCAGCACCTCTTTTGATGCTACAACCATGTAGACCTTGAATCAGAGTTGATCAAACCAATGATTGATCCCCAATCATGTACACAGACTGCCTACCTGATATGTTTTAAACATCTTGCTTTGCTACCTATTCATGTGGATCCATCCACCCACCCAATCTCTCATTTGCCCAATCATTTGATCATTGCTCCATGCCTCCATCTATCCTATTCGTCTGTCATCCATCCATCCGGTGTCCCATCCGTCGACCCATTAATCGATGATCGTTCAATCCGTTGATGCATCGTGGACGGATTCCGTGTCCGTCCTCCCAGTCACTCCTTTGCCGTGGCCTGGTATATCTTCACCTCCTGCTGTGGTAACTCGCAGATCATTTTGGTGTTGTAGCTGCTCTTTAGGTGCTCTATGAACCACAGGTCGGACTGGAAGCGGATCTTATTGGCCCACAGCAGTGTTGTCGTACTTCCTGGGTGGCAGAAGTGACGAATCGTGGCCAGGAGCTCTTCCAGGCATTCATGGTGATAGACCACATCCGCCGCCAGGATGTAGTCGTAGCGACAGCCGTTGCGAGGGAAGTCCCGGTCCAGGTGTTGGCCCCAGGTGAGGGCCGCCACCTGCGGTGTGTACCGGGCGCGGCCCCTGGTGTTCCGTGTGAGGTTAAAGGTCAGGTTGGAGAGGATGTCGGGCAGGTCGGTGGCCGTGACCCAGGCCCCTGGAGAACCGCGCACACGAGAGGCAAACCATCTGTTAGGCAATCTGTTAGGCAATCTGTTTGGCAATCTGAGAGTTATGTTAATTCATGTGAAACACGCACTCCTTTGTCAAGACAGAGCAGATGAGGAGAGGTAAATACCTAAGACCCTAACCAAAGGTGAACACCAAAGTGACTACAAAGTGAACTCCTGAAGAAGAACAAAAAATAACGGCAAAAGACAATTCCACCCGAACATACAAATATAGTGGTCCACCCAATGTATGGTCGAACTAACAGCAGACTTACCCAGTAGACTGGCCACGATGGACAGCAAGCCAGTCCCTGCCCCGATTTCCAGCACCGCTTTATCCATGAGACTCACTTGTTGCTGGTTGTTCTCCAGGAACTGGCACAAAGCTACCGCCTGCGCAGAACAAAAACCATCCCCATCATGAGTAACACCACGCCCTCCTCAATGGGAGATGAACAAACCGGAGCGCAGGGGTGGAGCCGAGAGTAGCGCAGCAGCTGAACTCACCCCGGGCCAGATCAGAGCGCCATACGTGTCCATGGACTCCCGGATGCTGATGTCATGCCCGGCGAAGTGGAAGGACTCCTTCCCGAGCGAGTAGTAAACACTGGGCTCCCACACCTTCCTGCGGTCCATCGCCTCGCCCGACATCCGCTCGCAGTCCTCCTTCGCTGTGGAAGTGAGGCGGAAGATCCCTTAAAAGGTGACCTATTATACCGCCAGGTGTGAGTGTGATTAGCCAATAAACTATCTAACGGCTTGTAATTGTTAATCACACTTACACCTGGTGGTATATTATGTCACCTTAAGGTGCTCGCACAAACAGCCCCAAAACGGCCCAAAACTGACACTGGTCCCGCACACTCGCATGTTGGTGTTTATTGCCGGCAGCGTGTCCATAGCAGCAGAAGAGTTCTGGGAGATTTTTGAGTGAGATATTACTTCAATATGGCTGGTAGTGTCCACATCACCTTCCTCCAACGCGCCGGTCTCCAGCACAGAGCGCTGCTCCTGAGGGGGTCCGGTCTCCAGGTAGGGCTGGAGTCGGGCAGCTCGCATGGCAGGGGGAGCCCTCTCCATGACAACTAAGATGCCGTCAAAAGGTAGGTCCCACCACTCTTGTTTTGTTTGCCAACCGTATCTATGAAGTAGATTGATCCATTCCAAGTGGTCATTAAGTATTCGTGAAGGAATCAAGATATTGACAACTTTTTGTAAAAAGAAAAAGGTTTCTAAGGTTTTTTGGAATTTGTAGTAGGTGCATTAACTTCAAGGAGTAATTTTACATTCTACATTATCTCCACAAAATCCATGATTACATTCTATGGTCAAACATTATTAATAAAGAAATCAGTAAAGAAACATTCACATCATTTTATAAACATAGGATTGGATTATAGTTATAGTTTCAAAACAAGCCGTTACATTTAGAGCAATGTGGTACATACCCTTAAGAAGGACGTGATGCTGATGGTGTGTGATGGTCTTCTCTGCTCTTTCTGCTCCCCTCTGTGGTCTTCCTCTCTCTTTGTTTTATGGACGCCGCATTGTTAGTGACACACCCCACAACCGGCCAGGGCTCTGGAGGCTTAGAGAGACAGAGAGACAACTGGCCATGGACAATGATGACAATGACAATGAAGATGGACCTATTCCATCCAAGTTATTCCATCCTTCCCACACATGCACATGCGGACACAAACACACAAATTAGTTGTTTCTGGTTCTGGGCATGCACTATATTTGTATTAGTGGTTCACTACAACATCCCAAAATGGCATGTACTGTATGAATAATCACTTCTGAAAGACAACTGGGTCCACACACTTTAACCAATGCAGTCATGCAGCAGAAAAACGTTATGATACCTAGAATGTACAGAGGTATTCCATTTTATGAGCGCATATTACGTATGTCTATGGGCTCAGCTGTGGGACTCACTCACTCGAAAACACTCTCAAACAGGTGTGTATTTTAAATGCTCACAAAACACACACATGCACCCGTACACACACATGCAAAAAGACACACACGCACACATACAAAAACACACACACACACACACACACTCACACACCCACGCACGCACGCACACAGAAAGGTGAGCAGCTTACCAGATGGTTCTACTGTATTAACCTGATTTAGATATTACCGTATCTATTTACTGGGCCAATCTATTAATAACATTCAATAGTATCTATGTCATACACATTTAAGCTGGTCCATCGTTAATAATAGCTTGGGCATTCGATCTCCCAAATCCTAGTGTGTCCTAATATAACAACAAAGTGTTTATTTGGGATGTTTTCTTTGCCAAGTCATTGGCCAGTGTTTACAGTGTGTCTGTGCACTGGTTATGCTTGCTACATATGAGTTATAGGGTTAGTATGCATAGTATCAGTTGACCTTTTAGAGTGAGTGTTATGCATGTCTGTCGGTGTCGATGCCTTATGACATATGCGTTTTGTATACATAATACATACGTTGGCGTGTGTGGGGTTGAGTAATCACCTGAATGTGTGTGTGTGTGTATGTGTGTGTGTGTGTGTGTGTGTGTGTGTGTGTGTGTGTGTGTGTGTGTGTGTGTGTGTGTGTGTGTGTGTGTGTGAGAGAGAGAGAGTGAGTGAGTGAGTGAATTTGTGCATCTCTGTAGTCCTGTAATATGTGTATTGATGTGTGAGTATGTATGCGGGTATTTGTCTGGTTTAAGAAAGAGTACAATTGGAATCGATAATCCTATTCCTGCTATTCAAGAGAGTCGTAAAAGGACTCGATTTAGGGCCAGTGGAAAGTGAGTCATCCCTGGGTCCAGATAGGATCTGGCGGTGGCGGCGGCGCGTGGCCAACGTGTGTTAATGCGCAACTCGATGGCCGTTAATCCCTGCTAATGGGAAAGCACGGGTGACGATTGCAATCCAGCGTCATCGCCGTGTTTACAGAGGTACACAGAACTGCACCAGGACACAAAAGGAAACTAGGCAGCAGGTCAACAATGAACACTGAAATACAACGGGGGTAAACACAAGTGACCAATGGAATAGAGTAGGGAATAGACAGTTAAGTACTTTGGATGGAAGGCGCGTTCTGTCATCCCGGGGATGACAGGCAAGCTGCCGGGGAGCCCCGGGTGATTGGTGGAGTGAACGGTATGCACGGGGGCCGCGTGCCTCACTGCAACCTCATTTGGGAGTGTCTCTCGGCCCAGGACTGTGTCCCTGTTGTCTCCCCTTCAACATGACGGTCCAGAGCCGAACACAGACTCTCGCTGAGGACGGCAGAGGATCGCAGGGCCGCCGTCACAGTCCAAACCAGCAAGATGTAATACAAGAAGAAACATTACAGTTAAAATGCTAACTTATATTCATTAATACTTATCTAAGGGATTCACCATAAATGTGCCTAGCCTAGGACTAACTAACAGAAATCCATTTGTGATTTGGTCAACCACACAGGAAAATGTTGTATCCCCATTGAGAATATTGAGGGGATTCTATTGTATGACTAACTTTGTAACAAACCAGACCAAACCGGTCCCAACTGATTCAGGCAGGCCCTTTGTACCCAGCTGGTGGGGCTCATTTTCTGTGGGGTTTCTATGTTGTAGTGCTTTAGGAACCCACTGGACAGAGCGCACAGGTACATAGTAACCCTCTTTTACCCACTCAGTTTGTAATTTGTTGTGGTGGTCAATTGTTCCAAAACAATGTTCATCTGAATCTAAAAAGGTTGACCTCATCGCTTGTTTCTCCTCACACATCTCCATCACGGCGTTTGGAAGTTGCTTCATTGTGACCAATTATCACATGGTTAAAATCACATTCATTCCCTGAAATTCAGATTTACTTGAAGCCTCACAATAGTTAAGTTGACAGGCCTCCGCACATCACATCACACACGACACTTCAAATAACAAAATCAAACTGGCTTTCAAAGTGAGTGTGAAAGTGTTTTTTTTAGTGTAAAGTTAAAGATTTGCCTTAATTTGGTGCTCAAATAAATCAGCTAAATGTGTTAAATGACCAAAGACTAAATCTGGGTTAGAACTCTAGAATCACAGCAGCAGGCTATCGTACTCTCTCATGACCAAATGTCATCGTACGACCCGGGCCATATTCAGACCCATAGTTGGTGTTATGAGCTACACGTGTGCTTATCCTATAACAGCGCCTCTGTGAAAAGCTTTGGCGCTGGTAGGATCCAACCAGTGGGGATAGGAGAAGCATGGTTGCACCCACTCATATCTTTCACTAACGCGCGCACACGCACACACACACACACACACGCACGCACGCACCCGCACGCACGCACGCACGCACGCACCCACCCACCAACCCACCCCCCCCCCCCACACACACACACACACACACACACACACACACACACACACACACACACACACACACACACACACACACGCACGCGCTCATTTGCATTTTTAAGCTATTTTTTTTATAAAAAAAAAATACTTTTCGAATACAATGTATCGGGATTCCTATGAAGTAGCCGCTGTTGTTTAAATGTAGAATTGGGTTTAAATGTCCAACTACTCCCAGAAGTACATTTCATTTGCCGGTCCATCAGCGCATTTCCAGTAAATACCAGTGCAAGAGAGCCATCTTGTGGCAAAAATGGAATATTACAAATCATTTTTATATATCATATGGGTCAATGAATATGTAGAAACCAACCTTAAAGAATTGTACCATCTCTTATTGTTGAAACTCAATATTGTGGGACCTTAAGGTGAACTTGTATAGTGCCAAATTTTAACTAACAAATTTTAAATAGCGCCACCTTTGGGTGCAGTAGCCAACCACAATTTGGGTTTATGGGTAGTGTTGGGTATTGGTATCCACCCATGGTATCCACATAGTCGTATGTTTTTTTTATACAATAACAAAATGGTCAAATAAGAAAAATGGGATAACTGCTCCAACTTTATTGGCCAATATTTCTCAAATGGAACTAAATAAAACTAATTCTGTTTGAGGATCTTTGTGAGGCTTGGTCTAAAGATTTGATGTGGCGATTTTGGTGAATTTCTTATTATTTTTGTAGCCTGTGAATCTTTTTAATTATGCACGTTCAGAATATCATTAAGAACAATTATAACATGTAGAGATTGTTTTTGAACATGTTCTTCTCAATCCCAATGAAAGTAAAAAACATATGACCACTCCTGTTCCGAATTCCAAAAAATACAATTTCACAATGCCAATCAAAACCCTGAAATTAGAAAGAACATCAATCCACATTTCCAATTCGACCCTTCCGTTCAGTTAAACAGCTTACACTCAGCAGATAGAACAGTGACACGGATGTGTTTCAGACGTCGACATGCTTGTCACATATCTCGCATTTGCCGTCCTTAGCCTTGTGTCGTTATGAAAGATGACTCGACCCTCGGACTCCTTTTTATAAAACCGATTTTAGTGCAAGAAAATACAATTGACCTGTGCTGTGGAAAAGTAGTTTTCAGTTCGTGTGTGTGTGTGTGTGTGTGTGTGTGTGTGTGTGTGTGTGTGTGTGTGTGTGTGTGTGTGTGTGTGTGTGTGTGTGTGTGTGTGTGTGTGTGTGTGTGTGTGTGTGTGTGTGTTTGAGTGTGTATTTGTGTGTCCATGTGTGTATTTGTGTGTGCGTGTTCATGCTTGAATGTGTATTTGTGTGTGTCCATGCGTATACGTCTGTTCTCGTAAGTGTCCGTATGCGAGTGAGCACATGCGTGCATATGATATGTTACAACGGGGGTACTGTTCGTTGCAGCTGGCTCTTCGACAGGTGCCTCTGATTAAAGGTCTGTTATGCCCTCCTGTCAGCCCGTGTGTCCCGTTTGCACAAGTGTAGCGTCCAACAGCCTATACCGCAGGGGGACATATGCATCGTGGGCCTGTGCATGGGGCCACAATTGCGCTGCACTCAAGCCCTGCAGGGACAATGTGCGCTTGTGTTTGGGGGGGACACTATGATGGAAAAGCTAATAGCCACAATATTGAAAAAGCAAAGGGAACAGTAGCTTGCCCAGCTGCCCGCTTCTAATCCCTCTCCCCCCGCCTCAAACGGCCTCCAGTTACAACCTAACAGTTTGTTCCCAAAAGAACAATAGCCATGTGTTGCCTACTGAATTGTCAATAACAGAGGTGTATTTTCTTTTATTCCTCCATATGCGCTCATTGAAAAGGCGTTTCTGGCACACATAGACATTTGGGGTCAAATTATGCTATTTGAATGGTTTCTAATTTGCTTGTTTCCTAACTTCGAATCTAGAACTAAAATACCTTTTTAGTTTATGTATTTGAGTCTTAAGTGCTGATAGCTAGTCTGAAATGCCATCTTTTATCCCTGTCTTTCTAAATTAACCCAAAGATGATTAGAAATCAGTTAATATCGCTTCCCGGAATAATGCTCATTCTCATGAATAAAATTATATGAAAACTTCAATGCAATGTTTAGAGCAAAAAACAAACCCAGGTGTTCCTATGTCAAATAACGAATACCTTGCTTGTTTATCCATAGCGTTCATGCTTGAGGAACAGGATAACGTCAACATGCCCGCCCTCCCCTGACCGGGCCAATAGGTCACTCCGGCTGCCACTTGAGAACAATTCCGACCTCCCGAGGCGCGCGTCCCACATGGACGCGCTTCCAATCAGTACCTAGTTTTAAGAGCCCGTGGCGGCTCCAGCAGGACCACTACTCCAGTTGAATCCCACTGGTTGCATCATCGCGGTCGAAGCGCACTCATCCTCTCAACAGTTGGATTGTGCTCAACTTCTCCCTAACTCGTGGACGTATTTAATATGGATGCCATGAAGATTTTGGCCATACCGCTTCTCATCACGCTGCTGCAGAGTAAGATATATAATGAGATATCGGACCACTAATACATTTATTTTACAATAGTCGTAATGAAGATAATGTTCTATATTGCATCAACGAAAATTGACGCATCATGCCCATTAAGTTACTTCTACTACTCTAGAAATGTGTATAAATATCAGATTAAAAACAGCAGACGCTTAATTGCCTAAGTGATGATTGGTCAAGGCTTTCTTATCAGAAGGCCTATAATTAATGCACATAATCAGTATAATTATATAAGCCTATTATAGGCTTTGCATAAATACATGGAAAGAGTGACATTTTGCATTATTGGATTACAACAGTGGAAATATTTCACTATAATTATGCAAAATGAACATCGTTAAACGAGTGTAGCTGCTGGACCTGCTGGAATCACGTCCGTTGGTGACTTTATCTGTATGAATTTGATGCCTTGGTGTGTGTGATGTCAGGGGAGGTCTAGTGAAGGATGAAAAGGACGGGGGGTGCGGATGTTTACACTGGGATCCACTCTGATGCGTGCGTGAACCAAGATCCAAAACACGATGCGATGAATCACCCGCCGTCCCTGGCGGAGAGCTTACGACTCTGAGGCAGGAGATCTTTTAACTGTAGTAGAGGAGATAGCCTGTGCCTGACCCTGCGCGGGCGGGTCGTGGTTGAGAACCGGCAGATGAAAATCTAACTGCAGTATTATCTTAAAAGTGCGTTTGAAGAGCAGGAGGCAACCGTAAGCATGTGTTGTAACAATAATGACATGCAGCTTACATGGCACAACTGTTGCAGGGGGTGCATGTAAGCGATTCTGTAAGCGTGTGTGTCTTGTGTGTGTGTGTGTGTGTGTGTGTGTGTGTGTGTGCGTGTGCGTGTGCGTGTGCGTGTGCGTGTGTGTGTGAGTGTGTGTGTGTGTGTATGTGTGAGTGAGAGAGCGTGTGTCAACGTGTGAGAGAGATGGGTTGACAGCATATGAACACGTGTGATTATGTTGGAAATCTTTTGCGCCAGCTGAGGGGGATAGGGTTACTGTGTGATAAAGGAGCTCTGTAGGTCTGCAGGATTCTACAAGCACACACGCGCACAGACACACTTGCACCCCCACACACGGGCACACACGTACACACACGTACACATGCACATATGCACACATACGTACATGCATTCAAACAAACACATTTCATTTAAACATTATCTTCTTCTTCTTCTTTTAATTTCTCAATGCATTTTTCATTAAACCGGAGTAAATGTTCACAGTTTATCCCATCCCCTGTTCCCAGCCTCAATGTTCCTCCAGCCGTTAACAGAAATCTGTTTTAAATGGGCTTGTGCAGGGCTGGTGTGTATGTGTGTGAGCATGTGTGTGCCTGTATGTGTCTAAAGGAGTGATCCCAAGCTGAGGTTATCAGGTCAGGATAAACTAGCTTTGTGTCCATCCATCAAGCACCACCGCTCCTGGTACCACCAGCGTGTGTGCGTGCGTAAGTGTGTGCGTATGTGTGTGTGTGTGTGCAATGCACTCACAACAGCATTCTCCTCCGATCTTTCTGGGAGAGCTTCTATCCGAGCGGGTTGTAAAGCTGTACGTCAGCGTGCCAGGGAGCCTTGTTCTCATGACCCCTGGATGCAGGCTCTGTCTGCCCTGTCGGCCTTATCTCACTGCTAAGCCCTCTGGAACGTGTAGAGCCACACTGAGGTTAACCATCGGGAAATAAAGAAGAAAAGGAGAGTAGAAAATAAAACAAATGTCTCTCGTAAAGTACTGGGATTGGATGGCTCTTTTTGAATTAACACAAAACATTAAAGACTCAATAATTAATTGTATACTTAATTCGTTTTCCTTTTTTTTTACAGATAAATATGCTAATGATCGATACAAAAGAAACGATTGATTGTGTGTTTGAAGGAGTTCTTGGTTCTTACTATATGATGCATTGTAGTGGGTTGAACAGCATTGTAATGTAATGCTCCCACCCTTCTGCCCCTCCCCCAGCCCCCACGACCCGGTCGGTGACGGTGACCAGCAGCAAGCCCAAGGTGGACGTCCACGAGCACACAGGTGAGCACTTGGCACCAAGTCTGTAGCCAGGGTTGAAAAATAGTGGGGTCAATTGCTTGTTTTTTGGTATTATTCTAATATATTATTATTTTCATGATGATGATGATGATGATGATGATGATAAAATAAGGACTGTCATAAAGTAGGGTCATTTACAATATTATCATCATACATCGCCCCCGGCATTATTAGGTTGTTTTTATTGCTATTTGTTAATTATTGAAATATTATTTTATTAAATTGCTAATTAAACAACCCTCTTTTCAAGCTAGTAATCTTGTCCTTGCGTTATGCATAACCCATAAACTGTTAATGTTTTTTCATAACTTTCATAATTGAGACCAAAGGCTCGGTTATGGTTCCACATCGACGCAACGCAATGACCGTGCAGACGCTTCGATAACATTTGGTAGGCGCACGTCAGCCACTTGCGGTGGACGCGAAGAGGGTCCGCAAGGACGTAATGGGTCCATAAACCCCCCTTGCGTTGCGTCGACGTGGAACCGTAACTAACCCTTAATAAGGTTTGGCTGAGTCTCCTAAACCAAGCGCCGCGGTGTTCCCCTCTCCTTTGCTCCCCCTTGTAGATGCGGTGCTGGCCTGCGAGTTCAAGACGGAGAAGGATCAGAACCCCCGCATCGAGTGGAAGAAGAAGGGGAAGGGTGTCACCTTCGTCTACTTTGACGGGAGTTTCAGCGGTGAGCCGGCCGTTCCGACCCCCCAAACCCCGCCACACTTTCCAAGGATCTTTCCGTTATCTGCCCTCCTTGTTTAAAGATTCCTTCGTCTTCGAAACCCCCTCCCCCCCTTCCCCTTAAAACCCTCATATCCTCCTCTCTCCCCCCCCCCCCCCCCCCCCCCCCCCCTCCCCGACTTGCTCCTCTCCCCCGCGGACCTCCGGGGGTTCGGAGCGGGCTTCACACACACTTTGCCTCTCTCCGTGCCCCTCAGGGTCGTACGCGGGCCGCGCCAGCATGGAGGGGGCCACGCTCACCATCCACTCCATCACCCAGAAGGACTCGGGGGAATACCGCTGTGAGGTCACCGCCAGCCAGGACCAGGTCAACCTGGGGGAGACCACCGTGGCCCTGAACGTGCTCGGTAGGACGAGTGAGTGTGTGGGGTTATAGGTGTGCTTAAGTGTTCACAAGGTTCATGTGTGTGTGTGGTCATCAATGCCAGTTGCGGTGTGTGTGTGTGTGTGTGTGTGTGTGTGTGTGTGTGTGTGTGTGTGTGTGTGTGTGTGTGTGTGTGTGTGTGTGTGTGTGTGTGCGGGTGTGTGTGGTCAGGAATGGGTGTATCAAAAACACGTACACCCTTCATGTTTGAACCTCTGATGTCATCAGATCTCTCCTGATATGCTAGAGATCCACAAGCTCCGCCCCGTCGACGTCCACCACTTAACTCCACCCCTCCCCCCCTGGTAGTTCCTCCCCACGTCCCGTCCTGCGAGGTGCCCAGCACAGTGTTCGCTGGCTCGGACCTGGAGCTGGTGTGTAAGGACGCGCTGAGCGTTCCCCCGGCGACCTACCGCTGGTACAAGGACAACAAGGTCCTGGCTGCCTCCACAGACTCCGCCTACAGCGCCGACATCAAGAAGGGCACGCTGGTGAGTTACACACACACACACACACACACACGCACGCACGCACGCACGCGCGCACGCACGCACGCACGCACGCACGCACGCACGCACGCGCGCACGCAAGCGCTGCTGAGCATAACACACGCACATTGGTAGACAAAACACACATGCACACTGGTGAGTCCAACACACACACACACACACTTGCACAAGTTCATGCACGCACACTGTTGTAGAATGCTAAAGAACACACACATGTGCTTATACATAGGCAAACGTTGGCATTAATGTGAGCACACACATGACAGGCTTACATGTTGAAAACAATGGGAGTACACACACACACACACACACACACACAAGTACACATTCACAAACACCACAAACTACAGAACATACTTACACCCTCCCTCTCCCTCTCTTTGTGATTTTCCCGGAGCAGAAGTTCAACAGCGTGTCCATCTCAGACGCCGGCATGTACCGCTGTGAATCGTCCAACAGCGTGGGCTCGCCCAAGAGCTGCGTGGCTCAGCACCTGGCCGTCGTCGAGTGTGAGTTCACCGGCCTGGGGCAGGGGGGCAGGGGGGGAGGGGGGCAGGGGAATTTCCTCCCACGTTTACTGTCGGGTGCTAATGGAAGGACGAGCCCCGAGCGCGTCACTAACAGAGCAAGCAATACATAGACATTAGAACTGAGGGGCTTTGAGATTCTGAGATTAGTTTAATTAAGATTTCTTTATTGATCTTGAAGGAAACTGTGACTTTTGGACCTTTTATAAAGATGAATCTTTATTTGCCAGGGGGTTCGTTTTGCTGTATCAAGGCGTATAAATAGGGTTTAAGTATTATTGAACGTGTAAATGTAGGGGTGTGTGTTTGTTTTGCTGACGGTCTGTGATGTGTTTTACATACTCGTTGAACCTATTGTTGGTAAGTGTTTCCCTGTGGTTTGTAATGTGTTTTCCCTATGTTTGCGATGTGTTTCCTGTGTCTTTACCTATATGTTTACCTACTTGTTTTACCCTTTGGTGTGTGATGGGTGTCCTGTGTCTATACCCATGTGTTTACCTTCTTGTTTTACCTATGGTTTATGATGTGTTTCCCTGTGTCTATACCCATGTGTTTACCTACCGTTGGACTGGTGTTAACGCCGTGTTTCCCTGTGCGCTCCAGACAAGCTGAGTGTGACCACGCTGGCGGCCGGGGGGGTGGGCCTGCTTCTGCTCCTCTTCATGTCCTGTCTGTGTGTGTGTCTGTGTCGCCGCCAGCGCGGCTGCTGCAGGAGTAAGTAGACAACTGCTGCTGCATGGACACTGGGGCTGTGTGTGTGCTTGACAGAGGGGGAGATACAGAATGGTGTGTGTGTGTGTGTGTGCGTGCGTGTGTGTGTGTGTGTGTGTGTGCGTGTGTGTGTGTGTCTGTGTGTGTGTGTGTGTGTGTGTGTGTGTGTGTGTGTGTGTGTGTGTGTATTTGTGTGTGTGTGTGTGTGTGTGTGTGTGTGTGTGTGTGTGTGTGTGTGTGTGTGTGTGTGTGTGTGTGTGTGTGTGTGTGTGTGTGTGCTGCTGTATTTACTGTGTGTGTGTCGGGAGATTTATGCATGCATTTGTGTATGTTGTGTTGTTGGCAATGTTTGCTAATGTTTTTTGCGTTAACATTACCTTGTGGTTGTGTTTCTCTGGATATGTGTGAGCGAGGGAGTAGGATGGTCTCTCTATCATACTGAAGAATAGTAACAAGTACACACCACACGTGTTTGAAGTATCTCGAAAATAATCCTGTCTTTTCTTTTCTTTTTTTTGCCATTTATGTTCAAACAGGAGAAAAGCAGGAAAAGTGGTAAGTGTTGCAGCCCCGAACTGTGTATTGCTTGCATTTGTCGCTTTAAACCATGTGAGCCGGGGTGTCCATAACTGTTCCTCCTCCTCTCTACAGTCTGAAGCCCTACAGCCTCCCCCCCCCACCGCCTCCAGCCCGCAACGTGAGTGATCAAACGCGCTTCAGATACCGCATGCTCTGGACCTGGACGTTTATCAGTGGTTGTCGGTTGTGTTTTTGATGATAAGCAGTACACAACAATGGCCTGGGATTACTTATTACAGGAAATGATTCACCGATCGTACCGTCTCTCCTCGCTTCTCTCACAGCCCAAGAACTACAAACACACCCAGTCCTTCATGATTTGAGGTGGAGACCCCCGCTCAGCGCCCACCCCCGGCCGTCCCCATCTGTGCTTCATGGAGAAACCAACCCCAACATCACTTGTACCTCGGTTTGCATTGTAGATGGCGCCCTCTGTTGGTAAAACAAACTTAATCGTTCCCTGACATTCTCATCTCCTGACTCCAAATCTGCGTCTTTGCCGAGAGAGAGAGGGGGCGGGACTTTCAATGACATTGTTAGCAATAGGGCAGTACATTCATTTTCCAAGGATTAGCAATGAGGGAGAAAAGGTGAATTTCAGTTATAATGGTTCAATGGCGGGGGTGAGAGACTGGGAGGGACTACCGATAGAGAGACAAATCTGTTTTTGTTACACGTTTCGTATAATGCTTTGTCAAATCCTTTGTCAAAAAGAATCATATTTGTTCCTATGCAATTTGAAATTGCATTGCGGTAGACACTAACGCTACACTTCATGACCATCTCTCAGCCCAGGTTAAACTTGCAATTGGTTATCCGGTCATCTGCTGATTACGCATCAATACGGCACACCTGTCATCAGATAGGAAATCGAATTAAAGGATGCCGTTGACAGGCGAGCCCCCAGGAGAGGTCAAGTGTGTCGCATCAGGCCATCACAGGTTGAGCATGCATGCAATAGCGTGTTTTAACCTATAGAGGGAGTCTTCCAAAGGATTCATCTAATGTAAACCCATATACAAGTGGTGTTGGGATAAAGTTCTCCTTTAATCCTCCCTACATTCATAATTGGACCATTATCTGCACTGCTGCTCAATCAACACACCCTCTCCCTCCCCTGGATGCTCGCTGTTACACAGGTGGACGCTGGAAAGACAACAGTAACGGTGGGAGCTAGGGTATAGTTTGGCAAAAGCCCTTTGACTGACATTTTCTGGTCGGCTCTTCTATGCAAAACACTGACACAATAGAGTGCCTTCAGTAGTAATCCCAATTGGATGTTTGCTACAAAACATTCATGTATTTTTTTGTATATTGTTTAATATCTCACTCTTTTGTTCACACAATATGTTTTGCTAAGTTTCTAGGTTATTTCTTGCATTTCTAACTATTGGCCTATCGAGGTAGACTAATGTGTATATATCGCCTCCTACTGGTCAACTCATGATACATGTCGTCATGGGTCAGACCATAGCTTCCAATCCATAGTCTATGTATCTTCCATGTCTATAGGCGTTTTTCTTTTATGGCCGGAATATGTTTTATTCCCAACATTTTTGTTATATTGTGACACTCAATTTGTGGTATCATAATTAATTTGATCCTTCCTCATAGTCAGTTCTTGTAGTGGTTTGTGTCCAATTTATTTTTGATGTTGGGTGTACCCATTTGTGTGAGAATGATGAAAAAAAAAAAGATGAACAGGTGTCTTTACACACTGACTTTGCTTTTATATATTTATATTTTTGATTAAACTACAAATAGAAATAGAAAGTTGTCCTTTTTGATATTTCAATCACTTCCTCTACACGTCGCTAGATGTCCTCATTTTACTGGTTTAACGCTTGATGACAACCGGGCACAGCAACACAGCTGCGGGGCGTTCGTAGTCTCTAGCTATTATTTGCGTCGAACAGAGAAACGATTGTTTAATCCCCATTGTAGCACCCCCCCCCCCCCCCCCCCCCCCCCCCCCTTATTCCGGTTTTCCATAAATTGAAGCCCTTGATATCCACTGTTTGAGCGCTTCTACGATCCAGTTAAATCGGGAGTTATTGTCGGCCTACTAGCGGGTACCATTCCCTCAGCTGACAGTCAGTCTGTAAGTAGTCTTCATCCATCCAAAGATGGATGAAGCCCCTCTGGGAACTGTAAATGATGTCACAATCCACATAGATCCTCTCACAGCACAAACAACTGATACTTTTCTTCTTGTCACTTCCCCGGTCACACAAACAACGCTCGATTTGTATTTATCGTTTCCTTGTGGCTCCACAATGCGACTCTTGTCACCAAAGTTTCTAGAAATGTTCCATAACTTCGTAGTCATTCACAGGACCACAATTTGACTAAAAGGGCAAGCGATGGGGTTTAAAGGGGAACTATGCAACTTTTCCGGCTTAGTTTACCTTAATATAACAGGTTAAGAGTCAGTAGCCGCGTTTACATGGACACATCGGATCCGCATATATTTCTATGCGGAACAGAAAATGATCACATATACGCCTCATTCGGAATACAATTATCTGTTCGGCATAGAATTCTATGCCGAATAGAAGAGGTGGTGTAGTCCGTTTTAATCGACATGTAGGCCTATACACTTATTCCGAATAGATTGGGGTTTAACTTAGAGCAGCTGCAGTAGTTCGCAATTGGTGCACGGTCTGTATTTTTATGCACACCGAACTTGACCACTGTCAAGGAAAGTGGATTTATTGCCTGATTCACGTCTTTGTTACCACTCCGTAAGTAGTCAGGTAAGCGTGTCCGGTTACTTAGCGACGGGACTGTGTGTTTATTAATGACGTGTTTGAGTATCGTAGTGTCCGCGCGCGTCCGAGATAACTGTAAATTAGTAAGCTACTACTAGTACTTTTGCAGGCTGAACGTTAAAATACTTCTTAACTTAGAGAGATGGCAGCTGCATTAGTTCGCAACTGGACCTTCGAGGAGACAAATGTCCGCTTGGAGGTGGGGGTAAATATAAAGATCGGACGAGAAATTGACTTTTTGCTGTCCTCCTCCTTCTTAATTGAAGGACTAGAGAAAAGCTCTCTCCTGCTGTGCTTTCATTAAAATCAAATTCCCAATGCCAAATAGTGATAAGACGTCCATTATGTCGCCGCCGGTCCAGAGATGTGTCAGGTGTGCGCGAGAGACATAATGGACACTTTTGTTACTGCCATGTATACAGTACATTCGGATCACATTTTAGGAACAGATCTATTCCGCATAGAAATCTATGCGGATCAGATGTGCCATGTAAACGCGGCTAGTGTGATGGTTCTATAACACTTTTTGGGTCGATTGGTCGCTGTTTTGACTTCCCCTAGCCAGGGGTGGACTGGGACAGGAATTCAGCCCTGGCATTTTCTGTCCAGACCAGCCCACTGAGCACTAGGGGTGGGATGAGATGAACGGGAAGAACCCTGCATGTACTAGAGATTAAAACAATTTGATCAAGTACATGCATCCGAATAATAGTACAGCACTTTAAATAGAAGTAGTTGCTTTTTTTTGTTTTTGTTTTTCAAGTTTGTGTCTCTGGTGCTGCTGACAAGACAGGCGTGAAACCCGAACAGGAAGTTAAACGGACACTGTGTAATAATTACTCCCATCTAGTGGTACAATTGTATATTGCATTCATACTAATAGTGCGCGCTTGTTCAAAAGCTCAGCTGGGCAGTAGGCCTATGTGCCAAGAAGCTGTGTCATGACATCCAATGCTACCTCATCGAGTCATTCGAGTGATGATGAGGTTCGTTATTTCAAACAAATTTCAAACTACATTGAATCATTAGTGTAAGCTAATGATGTATGAGTAATTATTCCTCGAGCAAGATAGTGAAGTATTTCAGTCATCATTCACGCTGGCTCAGAGTGAAAACGCGTTTGCATTTCCCGTACCACGTAGTGCTTTTTGTCCCTCTCGGCAGTTCATAGACCGGAAGAACATGGAAGCCTCCATGAAGCTTACTCGTCCGTTGTAACTACATATTAATTATTCTTCGCTCAGGAGGATAAGTGAGATTTTTGGCAGAGACAATTTTACACCATTGAGGACTTATTTATGAATGGATACGTTGATTTGAGGTAATAAATGACTGAAAATATTACACATTGTCCCTTTAACAGACCTCCTGTGGTCGCTGCATCTCTCCACCCCCCATATCTACAGATCTAAAAAAAACTTTAACCCGTTAAATATCACACTTGATCCAACGCTAAATTCTCTCTTGCAGTTTTTAGTCTGTGACTGTGAAAAACTTTTGGTATAAGCCCAGCATTAGTTAAAACCAGACTCGGTAATAATTACTAAATATCCTGACAAATAATCTAAATAGAAACATACTACAGACAGCAGCATTAGAGCTGAAATTCATTTTTTTAACGGTGACTCAGTCATTATGAAACCATAAATAGAGAATTGAAAAAATATATATTATCTATAGCTGTTTGAAAAAGTCTAAGACATGAATTACAGGTCTAAATAGATATGCATTCTCATATACGTGTATGTGCACATGTATGTATTAGAGCTGTCAGTTAAACGCGTTATTAACGGCGTTAACGCAAACCAAATTTAACGGCGTTAAAAAAATTATCGCGCGATTAACGCAATTATTTTATAAAAAAAATTATATATATTTTTTTTTTTCTTTGGCTCAAAACAAAGAAGCAGTAGCCTGACTGCTATGTTCAAATGACATTTGTTCAAAGCAGTCGTTTAATTGCACTATAGGCTCTTTTTTTGTATCGTCCTGTTTTGATCAGTATATGCCAATGTTGTTATCAATAAAAAATAATTTGCACAAGGCAAGCCGATGCAATTCACCATGTTGATATGATAATTAAAATGAGAAGAATTATGGGACAAAAAAATCAAGGGATATTTAGCATAGAAAAATAATTTGCGATTAATCGCGATTAATCGTGAGTTAACTATGACATTAATGAGATTAATCACGATTAAATATTTTAATCGCTTGACAGCTCTAGTATGTATACATGTGCACATACACGCATGAGAATGCACCCCTGCCCCTAGCGCATGTTGGCGGAAAAAGGGAATATTCAAGTTCATGTACTAAAAAAAATTAAGTTTTCTCTTTTCAGTTGTTACGACAGTGTTGAAAAATATCGCCTCCGAAACTGTAGGGGGAGCTCAATGCGAGCGCAAACCAAGAAAACAACGAAGAACTGGCCAAATACGTTCCTAGTTCCCCTTTAAGTCGTCATTTTCTAGGAAAGGACGCATAAAGTCGCATCTCTAAATACGTCCATTTGGTTCTCGTTGGCGACACCTTCGGCGTTGAGTACTTTAATTTGACCAAGGAGTCAAAAGGTGTGTCCACTGATGTCCTGTCCGCCCGTTCATGAAACTGCAAATGAAAGGACTTTCATTAGTTGTGCATATTCTCAGTAACCATTGTGCAATATATGACACCTTAACAGACATTGCTTCACATAAATATCTTCGAAATCAAGAAAGAGTGTGCAAAATAGGATATACACATTAAGTCCCATCTTTATCTCCGTCGTGCAGAGAAAGGGGCCCATTAAAATGAATAGTTTGAGAAGAGTTCGCGTGTAGTCTTTCTGTCATGACACAAGAACGCCCATTAGGTGTTCCTGGTTGCGTTTCATAAACCAACCAAGTGTTTTCAAAGGCATACTAGGTTTCGAAAGGCATACTGGGTTTCGAAAGGCATAGCCCACTGCGAAGCATAGGTACAAGGCCTTCTATGCTTTCCTTCCTTAATGGCAATTTTACATCTCTCATTAGATTTAGCAATCATGGAGCCTCCCTTGGCTAGCATTATTTCTATGCTACCCGTACTTACTACGTAAGGGATAATCACAGAGAGGCAGGGCAATAAACAGTTTGATATGTCCGGCTCGTGGACGGCTTAACCTTGATATGTTAGGTTTCTGGTAGGCTATATGTTAGGTAAGCCGTCCATGAGCCAGGCATATCAAACTGTTTATTGCCCTGCCTCTCGTGGTTATCCTTTACTTATTTTCTTACTTCTGTTTGAGAAAATCAAACTAGCGAATGTCAAAATTTCTGAAATTTTGACAGCTGTGTGAAGAAGAAGGGGGCCGGTGTTGATGGTGAAAGTTAGGCCGGTTTATAGTCCTCCGTAAAATAGACTGAAGAGAGCCCTCTCCATAGCCTGAGAGCTGGCTGTCGGAGACCCTCTCCATAGCTTAGGTGCACGTCCAATATATGTAACTATCCGTCGACGCAACGGAGACGGTAAGCGCTGGTGATTGGCCCTCTAACAAAATCATTTCCGGAATAACTTCTCCGGTTTGAATGCTCGAGGGGTCTCCGTGGTTACGGAGTTGGTTTACGTCAGAGCAGTTGTACATTTTGACATTTTAATACAGTTCAGCAAGAAAGGTGATGAAAAAGAAGAAGGGGGGGTTCCAGTCTGCGCTAACCAGAACCTCCATTTGAGTCTGCAGTGGGATGATATAGGTTTTCTCTGACAGGCCTTACGGTACATAAAACTCAACAACAATCATTTGTATGCAGCCTTTGGAAGAACCGCTGTGTGGTGATCAAGCCTGCCTGCTGATAGTCTACCGTGCTCCAGGTCAACACCCAACTTGCCTAACCTCTACCACCAGAGAACTGTCTTGGGTCTGGGTTGGGATCAGATAAACACATCGGAATGTATAGGGGGGGCCCTTAGATGTCTTTGTGTGGTTTATTGATGGTGATGAAACATTCCATGCTTTTCGGGGCCCTGAAGCTGTAGGGTTATGAATGGATTCCTTTTATTGTCATTGCACAAAAGGCCCCACTGCGAAATTGAGTAGCAATCCTAGTGGAGCATACACACGAGACAGTTCAAAGCAGTCATGCATGCACGCATGCACACATGCTTACGTGCACACACACACACACACACACACACACACGCAAGCACGCACGCACGCACACGCACACACCAGCCAATTCAATATTTATTTTGTTGTATCACAAAACACCTGGAAAGGGCCTTTCATAAGACGGTCCTTGCAAATAAATATAGACTTTCCCTTTCTGCAGCGTAAACAACATCTGGCTGGCGGGCTGGTGTTAATTTCAGCCGCAATTAATCAACGCGCAACTCGTTCTTGGTGGCAAAAATGCTTTTGGTGACGGTGTTCAATAGTACTCCTTAGCTGAATTACATAACGAGAGTGTTGTAGACTGAAATCATTAGAAGTGCCCGTGGTCTAAAAACCCCCCAATCTCCCCGCCGCTGCGTCACTGGCCACCCGTCAATACCTCGGCTCCCACGCGGCAGGAATCGCATCGCATGGTGCAATCTGATAAGAGGACTATTTAGCATTCACAAAGACCCTTTCCAGCACTCTGCATTATGCTTTTAACCTCCCACCCGAGAGAGAGAGGCAGAGAGAGAGGGTAAGGGAAGGAGAAAGAGAGAGAGAGAGAGAGAGAGAGAGAGAGAGAGAGAGAGAGAGAGAGAGAGAGAGAGAGAGAGAGAGAGAGAGAGAGAGAGAGAGAGAGAGAGAGAGAGAGGGGGTTAGGGAAGGAGAGGGAGAGGGTAAGGGAAAGAGAGGAGGTACAGAGAGAGAAAGAGTTAGCACTATCTTAGAGGGGCTGATAGGTCCTTCTGGGAAGGGTGCATTTTTTCAGTACAAAAGCAAGTTATTGAATTCCTGTCCTGGTCTGGTGGGATGATAACATCCCCGCCATGGGCCTGGACATGTCTAAGGGGCCACTCACACTAGGGCCATGGCCCAGTGCCCGAGCTCATTTGCATACTAAAGTCTAGAACGTTTGGCTAGTGTGACCAGGCCATCCGTTTTCCAGCACGGAACAGCCCCTTGGCCACGGCACACTTGGGAGAGGTGTGCCGTGGCCAAAGTACAGATGCTAATGAGATGACACGCGCACACGCGCGGATACGCAACGTGAGCTGGATGACGTATTTCTTGCGCGACCCTTCTTTCTTTATAGGTCCATGCCCTTCTTCCCCACAACAATCATTTTCAACAATGGCGGCAAGCGGTTCACGAGTGGGTTTACGTTGGTGCGA
>NC_044067.1:8568950-8573950 GCF_902167405.1 Gadus morhua | reverse complement strand
CACAGAAATGGATGATGTTAGCGGCGTTCAATTCAGAGCGTGACGAAAGGGTGTGTGGGTCTGTGGTGGAGCGGTATAGGCCGGTTCTGGCAGACCCCTTGTGAGGTCCATGCATTAGTCACGTGTCGCCACACAATGTTCATTTACATCCGCGGCGACAGAGACAGTGAAGGACTGGTTACGGGCGCTTTCCATGTACTACGAGCGAGTGAGTTATACAAACAAACCCAGCTCACACACTGCCTCTATCCCCTTATAATAGGTCTTACATCCACAGTATTCTTTACCGATATTTTGTATTATTTATAAAAAAGGGCCCGAGACCCAGACTGACCGGGAGACAGGGTGAGAAGAATTGATTGCGAGGGAAAAAATCGACACCCCGTGTGAGCAGAAGACAGATAGAGAGTCCGAGCACCGGACCCAAAGAAAAGTCATTCAAGAGAGAAATAGGGGTAATGGTGGGGGGGGGGGGGGTCTTCCGCTGTAAATGGAAACCATTTATCATCCTTTCGTCAGGGACAGACGCACACTATCAACCAATCCGCCCCCACCGCCCCTCTCTCAATCCACCATTACCCGTTTCCCTGCCTGCTACAATCAGTGTCCCAGCCTGCCTCTCTGGCTCTCCTCTCTGTACCCATGTGCATGTGTATTTGATGGTCCTGTGAGGACTTTTATGTGCTCACATAATCCCAGCACTTTTTGGGATACATCTTCATGGTAGTGTGCCATCATGGTATTGGTGCTTTGTGCAAAGGTGTCAAAATCAAAATTGACGTATGTAAATATATAGATAGTTAACATATTTATGTATGTGTTTAATGTATACATATATATATATGTATGCATTTATTCATATATTTTTTTATATCGATATCTTTATACACGTGTGATAATGTGTATAATTTGTGATGCTAGTTCCCAGACTCTCTCTGGCCCAATCCCAAAGTGAGCCCTGAAGACTAAGGACTAAGGACTCAGGGACTTAATTGATCTCTGGTGCTAAGTGAGTGAGTGCGTGAGGCCACATGACCTCAGATAGGTATATATGGGATTGGGACAGCACTTCACGAGAGCACATGCTACCTTGGCAACGTTTAACGACAAAGATGCTGCTGACACTTGCCGGTTTGGGAATTCTCTTCTTTTTTTTTAAAAATGCAATGAAAACAATCGGCTACAGCAATTTATTGATATTAGAAAATATAATTTTTACTTTTGAATACTTCAGTATAAAGGATGTATTGAATTAGGTGATTATTGGCCTACACATACTAATCATAAGTCAGAACGGGCTACATTTGGCTGAATTATAAAGGGTATAATTTGTAATATGAAGAGCCGTTTGGGAGCCAAAAGAGCCGGCTCTTGTTGGTGAGCTGATCCAAATGATCCGGCACACTAAAAAAAGGCAGAAAGACTCACAGAAAGGGCTCGGTAAGTGTGGACTCAAACCCTCACACCCTTTGGAATTCGACATCGGGACAGCCCTAAAGCCTTAATAATTTCGCGAGAATGCGAATCAAAGTCCATGAGTCCGTGAGTCCGGACATTGGGATTGTGTATCAAAAGCCTTTCTGTCAGTGATATTGCTGATCGCACTTTTCTGTTCTTCTGACCCTTTGCATGTGCACAACAAATCCCTCATCAGGGCAAATAAAGTTATATTCTAATCTTTTCAAGGTGCAGAACACCAGTAATGCCCCTCCACCCCCAACACTTTGTATTGGAAGTGATGGAAGTGACCTTAGTCCCTTTGGGATCAGAGACCCCTTCCGTCTCAGGGGGGCTGAGCAGTACAAACAGGGGTTGAAGTTGAAGATTTATGGCACTTGTCACCGGATATCCAGTCAGCAAGGAGGTCACACAGGAAGTGGGATTCCAAATGGCTCTTACACAAAGTGGTCAAATGTTCAGATTTCTAAGGACATGCACATATTCTGCTGAGTAAGGGAAAATTCCCACAGGCTAGTTCCATAAAGACTTCCTTCCATTTCTGAATGATAGCATGTGACGGACAGACAGATAGATCCTTGTTGCTGGATTGTGTGTTCACAAGGGTAAAAAAGGAAACATGCACAATAATATGAATAATTAATAACAAATCCCTATTGATTCATGGCATGGTTGAGCTGAAACCTATAGCCTATGGTGGTTGAGTTCACGTTTATGATGGGAATTCTCTGTGTGTGTGTGTGTGTGTGTGTGTGTGTGTGTGTGTGTGTGTGTGTGTGTGTGTGTGTGTGTGTGCACTTATCTTTAATCCTAGAAGGTATATCAGCGATATGTATTATGATGAGATCTATGGATGGATATGTGTATACAATATATTCAGACATAACACAGTCATATTTCAGAAAGATGCTCACATGACTGATTTCCATCCCTCCCAGCCAAGTGCTTCTATCTGGGGAAGCTCGGTTTGGTTGACGTTTCTGTTGACTGCCATTTGCCAGGCACGTCACCTTTTGCCGGCACAGTCGCCTTCGTTGGCATTTCATTTCACCAAATTGTACCTTTTGCGGATGGACACTCGTGTTTTGGGGTCATCCGTTAGCAACAGCAACACTGAGGTGAAGTATCACATGAAGTCAGTGTTTTTTGCTGCTTATCTCTCACACGAGTGCGTCAGTTGACTACACAGCGTCTGATTAACCATACAGGAAGTCTGGAAGTATGACCTTCGTTTCCCGTCATGTGACGATGCGGTTTTGCCGTTCGCCTGGAATCCACCAGAGTTGCTGTTTTCCAACTTCTCTCAATGATATATACAGGGATTTTCTATTTTTTTTTATTAAACCTTTATTTATCCAGGTGAGTCCCATTGAGACCTTTAGCCTATTTTCAAGGTAGCCCCGACATAAAGACACATAGATATTGCACAAAAAACATGACGAAACATCGAAACAGAGCACGTTGACATTACACAAAAATACGACGAAACATAGAAGCAGAAAATGTAGACATTGCACAAAATTTGACGAAACACAAAAACAGATCACAGAGAAGACAGGTTAAATACATTCCACCCTCACAAGGACTAAGCAGCTCAGTTTCTGCTCACTCTGATCCAATATTGCCTTCTCCCTTATTTCAACTTTCAAAGTTCATCCGACATGTTTTTGCTTTTCTATTTGTATCTAAAGCTTCTTCATCAAACCCCGCAAACCCTGCCGATGAATTAATCAATCTGTGCTTGTGAAATTGCTTTCTCGCTGCATCCTTCTGCTGCTTATACACAAGGGGGCCAAAGACTGACGGTAATGTGTGAAAAGGTACATTTTTTGTACGAACAAGACCTCGCTGCATTCACTGTTCTAAATCAAAACAAAATATTAACGCTATTAGATAACACAACACTTCCCTTTTCCAATGATTCATGGAGCCTTTGCCGGTTCCATGGGAACAGAAAGCAAACAGCAACAGCCCTTGATCACATGGCCAGATGCTACGCTAGCAGCTCGGCTATAAACGCCTCGCTATATCAGTATGTGTCTCGCGATGTCTTTATCCCTCGTCTCTGGCGCTGCGGGCTTGTTCGACCGACCGTGCAGCGACGGTCTAAATGTTATCTCAAAGGACTGTGGCACCAGCGCTCAGCCAGTTAAAACCCAGAAAAGCCCTGACCCAATACCCCACCTCCCCCCGGCCCCAACCACACCACCATCTCGCTCCGTCACACTCGGATGAGTCCGGAGAAACAAGCGGCTTCTCAAGCCCGGGTTCTGTAATGCCCCCCCCCCCCCCCACACACACACACACCTCCTCCTCCTCCTCCTCCTCATCCTCAGGCCCATGCAAACACACAGTGAGGCACCATGGGTAATCCATGGTAGCACTCTGGATATTGTTGTGGTAAAGTGAGCCGCATCCCACACACTCACTCACACACACACACACACACACACACACACACACACACACACACACACACACACACACACACACACACACACACACACACACACACACACACACACACACACACCGCACGTGAGCTTTGCAGTGGATCAATATTTGTTGACCTCATCCCAGACACGAGACCTCACCAACACACAGCAGGGCAGTTTGTTTCGGTAGCACACTAAATTACCGTACTAAAGGACTGCTTGGGATCCTGATCAGGATGCTCCCTTGGCTACCCACAAGCACACGGCGAAGTGTTGAAGAAACAGTGAGGTATAGGGCACCCTGGGGTGTGCTCTGAGCATTTATAGCACTAGAGGCCTTGATTTCATTTCCACACTTACTCGCTCAAAAGACAGAGAAAACCGCATGGGTTTAGACAAACCCATGCGGTTAAGAAGGCCAAGAGTTTGTCTAACACAGACGTTTTCAATTATTAGACCCAGATTATCGACAGGAAACCATGTTACAAATTGACATTTAATTCTATAATTCTATAATTGTATCTTTCTCTTTTTTTACGCGAATAGGAAAACCATAATAGAAAAAATCATAAATGCAAAATCGGTTCCAACTCAGAACATAGTCCACAAGAATACCAACTAGCATTGGTGTATATACACCCCCCCATCCTTCAGACCAGGAATATGGTCTAGAGACTCTAGATTGAGGTGAACACCCCTGACACGTACAGCGGGGTGTCTGGAGAGTAGGCTACCTGGGAGGAGGGGAGTTATGTGGGCTACCGGGAGCGCGCCTCAGTCTAGCGGCGGGGATATGCATCTTGCAGGCCTCCAGGGGGTATGCATGTGCTAAGCCGACAGTGGAAAACATTCATCATTAAATCACACACCTCCTGCTGAATAACTCAGGAGCGAGCAACAGCCCTAGATGTCTGTAATATTTCACAAGGGCCTGAAACAGCTCGCAAAAGTCATGTAAAAAAAGGACCTTATGGCTTGGCGGCTTAAATATAGATCGGCTATAGCTGGCGTTTCTGCCCTCGGGCGCTATATGCCTATAAACCTATGAACTGCAGCGCCGTGTTTATGCAGACATGCCAGTGTGTCGGGTCTCCCTAAACGGTGTTG
>NC_044067.1:8326450-8561450 GCF_902167405.1 Gadus morhua | reverse complement strand
GAAACTGATTGGTGGGAGTGTGGGATGTGAAAGTGTGTGCCACGTCATTTCAGGGGCAGAAAAAATGTGACACAGTCAACGACATTTGCAAAAGAGCTATCGCCTGCAGATGAACTTCCAGCTCTCCCAGTGCTCCATCAGGCAACGCAGAGCAGAGGCGATCAATGTTCAGTTCTCTGTTCCGGGGACTGCGTGTACCGCGATCAAGACATTACGCCAGCAGCAGGCATAATGATTTCTGATCAGTAGGTGATTTGCAACCAGATGGCGGAGAGATGACCGATGCCGCCCAAGGCCTGGGACCCAATCGCACAAGGGACCCAATCACTATGGAGAACGTCACACACTCACAGCTTTTTAATGGCCGTAATTAAGGCAGTGAGGAACAGCACACCGGGACATGTCAGAGCCACCAGACAGATGTTGGCATCGCATTTGTGGTGCCTGTCGACCACCATGTCCGCAAACCAAACCCGTCTCCATCGCATTGTGTGCTGCTCCACGGGGAAAAAACGGGTGAGACTGATGCAGAACATCGATGAGCCACGGGGGTTTGATATACGTCGAGGCACGCCGAGGGAGGGACTATCGACCTCAGAAGGTAAAATACCTTCCTGTAGAACAGCAAAGGTCAAGTGAATAGCGATCTGACGCAGTGTTTTCCAGAGGCTGTCAGTGGAAACCTGATGACCTTGGGGAAGTCTGGAACCCGAGGCTAGAGTTCAGCTGCAATATCTCTGCACAACTCACAGTAAGACGGGATTAGCCGAAAGGCTTCCCCCGGGAGAGAGGTGAGGCGGAGTAGGATCCCACCGACCAATAGAAGAACCACAGTAGGATGGTGTAGAGATGCAGAAGTCAGGGAGCCTTTCACATGGACTTCTCAAGGACACATACACGCACGCCGCAAGCCCTCACTCACTCGCACAATCCCACACACACTCACACTCACACTCACACTCACACTCACACTCACACTCATACTCATACTCATACTCATACTCATACTCACACTCACACTCACACTCACACTCACACTCACACTCACACTCATACTCATACTCACACTCACACTCACACTCATACTCATACTCATACTCACACTCATACTCACACTCACACTCAGAAACAGGCACACACACACACACACACACACACACACACACACACACACACACACACACACACACACACACACACACACACACACACACACACACACACACACACACTCACCCTCACCCTCAAGGCACACAGGTAACGTTTAGAATCCCACCGTAATCCAAACCTTGAACAAAGGCCAGCCAGCGGCCGTATGAGGAGCTGGTGTCGGACCGCCGGCAGCTCTATGCAGCGGGGCACGTGAAGGGACTCGCACCTGCATATGGAGGTGTCCGTCAAAAGACACCCCCCCCCCTCCCCCAAAATGGCCCCCCGGGGACGGTAGGGGGGGAGGGGTTGAGGGGGCGCTGACGAGGAGGGGGAGCTATGCGGAACACCCTGGGAGCTTTAATAGTACATGAGTCATAACGTGGTGACGGTCACTAAAGGCTGAGGATCCAACGCACACCACCCCCCCCATCCCCGTCACCTCCACCACCCCATTCCCCCACACAGGAATGCTGCGAGTGAGCGTGAATCGTCACGACATCATCACATACTCTTGACTTGCCCGAACTGAACCACGAGTGTGTGTGTGTGTCCTCTAATATGTTGGTTTTACCAGTTAATTTCTCTCTCTCACACACACACACACGCACGCACGCACACACACACACACACACACACACACACACACACACACACACACACACACACACACACACACACACACACACACACACACACACACACACACACACACACACACACACACATTGTTTACATTTTTTCTTATTCTTCCTTCAAAACTGAAACACTATTAAGTTATGAGTTTAATTATTTAGAGTTATGATTTAGATTATGCATAGACTGTATATATATGTTATATTTTTGACGGATTCATAATGATGATATAGGGTTTCAAATACTGTACTGTCAACCAGCGATGAGAAGTCAGCTCGATTGGCAACCAAAAAAACGACCCTTGCTCCGCCCATTTCTCCCAGTTCGTAGGAAATGCTAGCCACAATGTGATACAGCACGGCCGGGGCGCTGTACACTGTAACGGTGGCTCTCTTGCACAGAATTGCCAAACGAAAGCGTTTGTGGCGTGCACAATCGCTGTGCAACAAGGCGAACTGAACGAGAATTGAGTGCTAAACGCCATGCAATGAAGACGGACATATCGTTGGGGTAAGGCTTTGTTCTCTTTCTGCAGGATTTTCCTGCCAGACGCTGCATCTCGCTTCAGAGCGCTTTGTGCCGACCGACCGAGCCCCCGTGCCGAAGACAGGACACAGGCAGCGTTGGCCTTTTGAACGATAACGTTTAGAATAATATGCACAATGACTGATTGTTTGCTGATTCAAATGTATTTACTGTAACGGGATTTATTTATTTATTTATTTATTGCGTTCATCTCCGTAACGGAGTGTGCCAATTATCTTCCAAATTGCTTGCCCAATTCGGTCGCAAATTTCGCAGTCTTCTACTGTATCAACATTAAGCCACGGTTTATAGGTATATTAGGGGTAAAGCCTCTCGTTCTCAAAAATGCAATGCAACATAAATCGATTTCGCATTATCAAAAATGCCATGCAATAGATACGCTTTATAAAGCCTAGGGTACAAAATATGCATTTAAAGTGATCGTTATTGTCTTAACACAAAGACGGGTCTTCCTTTCGACTGTAGCTGTATGCATGCCAGGCAGAGTGCGTATTTTCCCCCTATTCCATTCAGTTGTTCAGAGCAAGTTCTCAGACACGAACCCCCACTGCCTACTTTAAAACCAGGTGGAAAGAACTGAGTGGTTTTTAGGAGGTGCCACTAGGGGTGCGTGATGGCTCTTTATTATAAGGCAAATTTTGAGATAATCCACATAGATCAAACGGTTTCTGAGATTGATCAATGCTGGAGCAAAGGGTGATCTTCGTTCAGAATTTCTCAAAGTGGTGATCTAGGCAGGGTGGATGGTTTCAAATTGAGTACACTTCTACAATCACACTTCTTTGTGGTAGCCTATCATTTACTCGAAAAAACTATCACCAGCCTTGAATTCCAGCTTGCAGAGGTCGAGGTCATAACAACAAAAAAAAATATTATCCGTTTTTGAATGAGAGAAGATTATTTTGACTTGCAAATTTAGAAAACAATAGTGTCTTGAGCTGTGATTTTGAACCACAGTATTGTAATGATATACTAGGAGTTGTAGTAGTAAACTCATACTATGTTTTGCTGTATACACTTTATACACAAAGTGAAGCTATAGTAATGGACCTGTGCAATAGTAACAGGAACATTTAAGTCAAACAAACACACACACACACACACACACACACACACACACACACACACACACACACACACACACACACACACACCGTACACACACACACACACCGTACACACACACACACACACTCTCAATCACACCTCACCCAACGCTTAGAGATCCTTAGCCACAAGAGGGTTATGTGGTTCTCACCAAGCATCTGCATTATTGCTTTAATGACCCTTTACATCGCCCCAAATAGCTAATTACCATCACACTTAGGCTGGCCCCGCCACGTCTCTAAAGCTGGGCGTTTTATTGGCTAAGAGGTGGCAGCCAACTTCCTGGTTAAGCGCTTACAGGTGTGGTGTTGGAGAGGAGAGTGGCTCTCTGTATGCACGGGAGGGGCCGGTCTTTGGTTCGTCGTGTCCGCCCGTCGTCTATGCCTTGCACGTCTCCACGTATTCCTTTCATTCCTGCACTTTGTCGGAACCTGGAAAATCATTATCTCTGCACATGTAATGATCACGTTTCCGGGCAGCTGCGCCTTTTCGCACACACACGCGTTGGCCGTTCCCTATTTATCGGACTCGCGCCGTAATGCGGAGCCAGGGTGACCAGACGAACCGGCTGGCCTCGCTCATTCAACGCGCGGTGAGGGAGAGGGACAAAAGGTGCTGGGCTCAGAGGCCAGCCAGCTGTGGCCCCGGCTCCGGCGCCCAGGGGCCGGCGGCGCGACATGGGTCCGAGCGCCTCCATGAGAAACACATGGCCATGTTTCAGCCGGGTCTGGTGGAGGTGGTGGTGGTGGTGGTGATGGGGGGGGGGGGGGGGTGTGATCACCTCGTGCACGGCCGAGTGAGGGATGCGGCTGCTGGGTTGATTTAGTGGGCTGTGCCCCTTGATCATCGAAGGTTTCTTTTCTTTGGTCTGTTGCTCGGTGAGGTGTTTGTTTTCCCAGGTGCACTGCGTGTCTCTGGTCGGGGGTCTAATCTGGGATCGGGTTGAGGTATCAGCGGCGTTCACACAGATAAGATCAGGGGGTTGAGTGCCAGGACAGCGTCCGGTCGACCGTAGGACACTCCCACGGTTAACTTTAACCAGGGTGAGATTGTTTTCCTTCCAAAAAACACTGTGTATCTATTCGTCTTTATATATCTTTAGGTGAATGTGCGTGTGTGTGTTTGTGTTCGAGTAGATGACCACAAATGGGTTGATCCTGGCTCTGTGGTCTGCGTGTTTTTCATCTCCCTTAAGACTGAGGGTTGGACAAATTTCACTTGTGTTCCACACTTTGGTAAACAGATCAATCCGGGCGTTTATAAGCCCCTCATCACACAAGCAATTTGATTGGGGTTTTAACTGGCGGCAATTAACAGCTATTAACACGTGCTAAAATCTACTCAGGAAATGAAAGGGAAGGGAACAGGAACAAATAAAAGGGACCCCTCTCTCGGGGTGGGGTGGGGGGGCCTGGAGGAACAGTTCAACGTGTAAATCATTCCTTTTGAAGAACCCCCCCACCCCTCCCTCTCTTGCGGACGGCATCACCCTTTCATCATCTCCACCGTCCTTGTCACACCATCGTCAAGGAGACGCACACAGTGGCCACCGCCTGAGTCCTTCGTCGCAGACTTCGGGGGCCACTTTCTCTCAGCTGGTGGCTCATGGGCCCGGGACGGGGGTAGGGGTTGGGGGGACAGGGCCTGCTGTATTTATGGAACCATGAGGGGAAGGTGCAGTAATGCGTTTCCCTCCATAGGACCTTGCCGTCAGCGGCCTGAGTTCGACGGGGTGGTGGTGGGGGGAGGGGGGGGGGTGCATACTGTCATTAAGGACCACTACCCCCATGTGATTTACAGAGGAGTGTCTGCTCGGAAGGTCGGAGTGATTCAACAGTAGCCGGCTGCTAAGAGCTTTCTAACTTTCCCCTCTCTCTCTCCCTGTCTCGCTCCCTCGCTCTCCTGCCTCCTACCCTTGCTCTCCAAACGACAGTAGTTGGCTGTCTCCGTAGACACACTGCTATTAAAGTAGGAGCCCGGGCAATGTATGTTTCGCATTACACTTTTGATTACATTTCAAGTCTCGTGTGTGTGTGTGTGTGTGTGTGTGTGTGTGTGTGTGTGTGTGTGTGTGTGTGTGTGTGTGTGTGTGTGTGTGTGTGTGTGTGTGTGTGTGTGTGTGTGTGTGTGTGTGTGTGTGTGTGTGTGTGTGTGTGTGTGCTGCGTTGGGGGGCTAATAACCAATACCCCAGCCCCCTCCCTCTGCAGTGGAAGACTTGATGTAGATTTACACTACGTCTTGGGCATATCATAATCCACAGTTATTGTCAGCCGTGCTTCTGAAAGATAAGCAAGATGGTGAATACCAGTGGCGTGTCAGCCGCTGACGATGATCTGGTGGTTCCTTATAAATCTAGTAATTAGTGTGTGTGTGTTTGTGTGTGTGTGTGTGCATTCTCCCAGGAAACCATGGAAGTAGTGTTGATTGACAGATAAATGGATGTTTCCTGCTTGCCTCTAATCTTCATTTCTGGGGATTGGTTGTTTCGCTTTGTATGCACGAGTAGGAAAACATTATGCAACAGTATGCAAACAAACAATCTTCCTTCCTAGAGATTTGGTTGGATCGCTTTGTATGATGAGCGAAGTATGCAAACGACATTTCCCTAATTACACGTCCTATATTTAACTCCTCTCTCTCTCTTCGGGTCTCTCTCTCTCTTCCATAGACGTCTGGTCTGTTCTGGAAAACATGTCCGCTGCTCTCATAATTACAGGGCACACGCACCCTTCACATGCTGCTCTGATGGTGGCACCGAAAGGCTCAATTGGTACTCTTAATGTATTGCCCAGTTGTGTGCATGTGTGCACGCGTGTGTGTGTGCATGGATGGATCTAAGAGTGTGTGTGTGTGTATGTGTGTGTACACAAAATGTAGCCTCAAATCAGCTTCAGTCCCAGGTGTTTGTGTGTATATGTGTGCGCACATGGAGCTATGAGTGGGTTTGTGTGTGTGTGTGGTTAGGGCTGGGCGATTGATCGAAATTTGATCGAGTTCGATTTTAGCGTAAAACCATCCAAAAATCTAATACAATCGAGCTTTCGTTATTATTATAATTTTTTTATTAAATGTTTTATAGAAAGTGCAGCTGAATAGGCAAGGCAAGGCAACTTTATTTATACACTTTATTTATGCACTTTTCATACACAAGGCAGACTCAAAGTGCTTCACATATAAACATTGTCATATAATAAAATAAAATAATAGATAAGTAAAGGAAAACGTATGCAAAGAAATGGGTAAAATAGAAAGTTAAAAAGGCATTTTAGTATTAAATAGAAAATAAAGGCAAAGTTAAAAATGCTTTTTAGAAAGTGCAATGTATTTAAGATTTAGCAGAAAGCTACAGCAAACATAAAAGTCTTCAGTCTTGTTTTAAAGGGGCTCAGAGTTGGGGCAAGTCTTAAATCCTCTGGGAGTTTATTCCAGCTATTTGTTGCATAGTAACTAAATCCTGCTTTCCCATGTTTTGTGTTTACTCTGGGGATAATTAACAGATTGGTCTCAGAGGATCTTAGTGGTCTGGAACAGGGGTCCCCAAGCTTTTCAGCATCAAGGACCGGTATGATTCTCCGAAAAGTTTCACGTACCGGGGGGGGGGGGGGGGACTTATGGCATGTAAAAGACTTATGGCATGTAAAAGACTTATGGCATGTAAAAGAGTGACAGTATTGCGAAGTAAATTGAGTTTATTAAGTGTGCATGCATTTGGCATGAATAAAATAAATAAATAAATAATAATAATAATAATCTTTCTCTGCGGACCGGTACCAAATGACCCACGGACCAGTACCGGTCCGCGGACCGGGGGTTGGGGACCGCTGGTCTAGATGGCTGATGTTGTGGAAGCATATCACTTAAATATTTTGGGCCTAAACTATGTAGGGATTTATAGGTTAGCAACATGATTTTAAAATCAATTCTCTGACCTACAGGAAGCCAATGTAACGATTTCAGAATTGTAATAAGATCTAATTTTTTGGTCTTTGTTAGAACTCTAGCAGCAGCATTCAGAACAAGCTGAAGCTTCCTCAGAGTTTGTTTTGGGAGACCTGTAAGTAATCAAGTTTACTAGTGATAAAGGCATGTACAAGTTTTTGTAAGTCTTCGGTGGACATGAGCCCTCTAAGTCTTGCTACATTTCTAAGGTGATAATATGCTGATTTTGTAACTGATTTGATGTGACTGTCGAAATGTAAATCTGAATCCATGATAACCCCTAGAATTCTGGCTTTGATTGAGGTTTTCAGGGACAGAGAGTGAAGGTGTTGGGTTACTTTAAGCCTTTCCGTTTTGGAACCAAATACAATTATCTCTGTTTTGTCCTCATTTAGTTGAAGGAAATTTCGGCACATCCATTCTTTCACTTGCTCAATGCAGTGGCACAGCAGATCTATGGGCCGATAGTCATTTGGTGATAGCGATACATAGATTTGCGTGTCATCAGCATAGCAATGATGGTCAATATTGTTATTTTGCATGATTTTCCCTAGTGGGAGCATGTAGATGTTGAATAAAGAGGGTCCTAAGGTCGAACCTTGTAGGACTCCACATGTCACGTTGGTTGATTCTGATATAAAGTCGCCAATGGAAACAAAGTAGTTCCTATTTTGTAGGTAGGACCTGAACCAATCTAAGACGGTGCCTAAAAGCCCCACTTAGTTTTCTAACCTGTCCAGAAGTAATGTATGTCTACAGTGTCGAATGCAGCACTGAGGTCAAGTAGCATTAGTATTGAGGTTTTGCCAGAGTCTGTGTTAAGACGGATGTCGTTTATAACTTTAATAAGGGCGGTCTCAGTGCTGTGCAAGGGTCGAAATCCTGATTGGGTCCTAAGGTCGAACCTTGTAGGACTCCACATGTCACGTTGGTTGATTCTGATATAAAGTCGCCAATGGAAACAAAGTAGTTCCTATTTTGTAGGTAGGACCTGAACCAATCTAAGACGGTGCCTAAAAGCCCCACTTAGTTTTCTAACCTGTCCAGAAGTAATGTATGGTCTACAGTGTCGAATGCAGCACTGAGGTCAAGTAGCATTAGTATTGAGGTTTTGCCAGAGTCTGTGTTAAGACGGATGTCGTTTATAACTTTAATAAGGGCGGTCTCAGTGCTGTGCAAGGGTCGAAATCCTGATTGGAAGGTGTCATAGCAACCAGTTGATGCCAGGAAGTGATTAAGTTGCTGGAGGACAACTTTCTCAATGATTTTACTTATGAAGGGTAGATTTGATATTGGTCTGTAGTTGTTAATAATAGAGGCATCTAGGCTCCGCTTTTTTAAAAGGGGTTTAATAACTGCAGTTTTCAAAGCTTTTGGGAAATTGCCTGACTGGAGAGAGTTGTTAACTATCTGCAATATGTCTACTGCTAGGCAGTCGAAAACATTCTTAAAGAGGTTGGTAGGTATAGTATCAAGGCAACAGGTGGATGGCTTTAGTTGTGTCACAGTTTCCACAAGATTTTGAGAGTCTATAACATTAAAGCATGGCATCCTTGCCACGTTACTTTTGCCTGAACAGGGTGGTAGTCCAACATTTTTGTTTGAAGTGGAGATATTGATGGAGCGTCTGATACCTTCAATTTTATCAGTATAAAAAGCTGCAAACTCATTGCATTTCAGCGTGGAATGGAGATCAGGTGGAATTTGTGTTGGGGGGTTGGTCAGTCTGTCAACAGTTGCAAATAGGTTTTTTTGCATTTTTAGTGTTGGTTTTAATGATATTGGAGAAAAATGTTTCTCTAGCATTTTTTACGTCTAAATTGTAGGCATGGAGGCTCTCTTTATAGATATCATGGTGAATATGAAGTTTTGTTTTACACCAGATGCGTTCAACCTTCCTGCATTCTTTTTTCTGTGCTGTTACAGAAGCAGCTTTTCTCCAGGGTGCCTTTTGCTTTCCAGAAATCGTTTTAACCTTATAAGGTGCAATGACATCTATGACTTTCAAAATTTTCAAATTAAAGTTTTCTACAAGATCATCAGCAGAGCATGGGTTTAGAGGTGGTAGCAATGAGATGGCCTTTATAAAAAGTACATTCGAATCTTCATTGATTTTTGACAGTGTTTGATTTTGTCTGTATGTCGGGAATAAAATATATGTTAAAGTAAACAAAAAAGGTCAGACAAGGAAGGATCTGTCTCAGAGAGATCAGAAACATTGAGGCCCTTTGTGATAACCAGGTCTAGAGTGTTCCCCTTACAATGAGTAGCCTCTTTCACATGTTGAGACAGTTCAAATGTGTCCAAAATGGTAAAAAGGTTTTTTGCACACTTGTCATTCAAATCATCAGTATGAAAATTGAAGTCACCAGTTATAACTAGACAGTCAAATTCTGTGGAGATGCTAGACAATAATTCTGTGAAGTCATCGAAAAAATTTGCAGAATATGTGGGTGGCCTTTAAATAATTAATAGGAGAACTCTGGGGGAGCATTTCAATACAGCACTAAGGTATTTGAACGATGGACCGACGATCACCAAATAACATCCGTTTCCCCTGAAATACATTTTTAAATATAGCAGCAACCCCTCCACCTCTTTTTCCAGATCTACATGCATCAATAAAGTTATAGTTGGGAGGAGCTGTCTCTATCAGAACGGTTGCACTGTTAATTTGTTCCATTCATGTTTAAGTTAAAAACATAAAATCCAGTTTAGAAGTGGTAATAAAATCATTAACTAAAAATGATTTGTTATTAAGAGACCTCACATTAAGTAGAGCCATCCTGATGGTGTTGTTGATAGGCTTTAAGGTTGTTTTTGGTTCGGAGGCAATAGATATGAGATTTGTGAGGTTAGCAGTGTATCTAAGTTTCCCTTTGTTTACTCTCTTAGTGGTTACAGCATGAATGCGAAAGTTGCCCTGCTTTGACGTGGTCAACCTTGGGTTCAGCAGATTATGTGAAACTTCCTTTATACTGTGTCTACGGCTGACCCTTTTTTGTCTCAGTAATACTCAGGACTACTATCAGTATAGGGGGGGGGCTGGGGCGCCATCCTCTTGGGTGTTATCAGCCTGTGGCCATGACCTGGCGATGCTATCATTGACACAGATGCAAGTTTGATGCCAACATATTCCAGTTTCTCAAAGGTCCCATGACATGAAAATCTCCCTTTATGAGGTTTTCTAACATAAATATGAGTTCCCCTAGCCTGCCTATGGTCCCCCAGTGGCTAAAACTTGCGTTTGGTGTAAAACGAGCACTAGCTGTTATGCTCGCCTTTGAAAAAACGGAGGCTCAAGTGCGCTGATTTGGAATGTCTGTGTTTAGGACGTCATCAAGCATGATGACGTCCTAAACGTCATTATGCTCCTTCCCTTACTCTGCCTGGCCCGCCCAGAGACGTTGGCCCGCCAATGAGACTCGACCGTGCGAGCGCCACATGTGTGTGTGTGTGTGAATACACGCACTGTAACGCAAGTGTTTCTTGTCGGTTCTTTGACGTGTCTTGTATTTCCACAACGAGACTGTTGTGGGGGTTATCTGAGCCATGGTTGAGAAGGAATTGGGGGAAAGGAACTTTGGCTTTGACTCGCTGAAGTACATGAACTGCGACATGCCGCCGGTTGCCGCGAGGCACCATCGCCCGGCAGCGGGCAGCCGGCAGCAGGCAGCACGCAGTCGGCTGCTTCAGTCGACTTCAGGTTGATGTGAAAGTGGAAGAACCAGAGACGTCGCAGAACCCGACAAAGTCGTTTGTGATTCATAATATCGTCTGGAGGCGCACACAGCTTTTGGCCGTGATAATATGTATTATATGATATAGATATCTATGTATTATATGATATTATTTAGATATAGAGCTCCAGGACTGTAACGCAAGTGTTGTACACCTCATTGTTATTATGATAACCGTTCTGCTTTTGGTGTTATGGCGCATAACACGTCGGACTCTCGTCTCTGGTATTTCTACAACGAGACTATCTCAGCCAAGGTTGAGAATGAATTGGGGGGAAGGAACGTTGGCTTTGACTCCCTCAAGAACATGAACCACGACATGGAGGAGAAAGGGATTGTTGGCGGCGAATGTCTCCCGCTTGAGCCCAGCTGAGGGACCACCGCCGGAGGCGGAGGTGCCTAAGCGCTGCCCGGCAACGATCCCTTTCTCCTCCTTGTCGCGGTTCAGTCTACTTCACATTGATGTGGACGTTGAAGAACCAGGAACGTCAGAGAACCCAACGCGGTCGTTTGAGATTCATAATATCGGCTCACACACCTTTTGGCCGTGATAATATATATTATATGTTATAGATATCTATGTAGGCTATATGATATATTTAGATATAGAGCTCCAGGACTCCTGTGTGTTCTAGAATATTTACAGAACACGGCTAAAGGCTGTGTGCGCCTCGCCATTGCGATACATCCACTGTAAACAGAGCGCATGGTACCGTGGCTGCAAGCTGCTCAGGGCCACACCCCCACCCTCCTCCTTGACCCGCCTCGCTCCTCCTCATTTGCATTATAGCTACAGACACCAAAACAGCGCATTTGGGGGAAGCTCAATGTGCGACTGGCTCGGAGTGGCTGTAACTCTGCACCACGGCTGAATTTCGGGAACGTCTTTGAATACTGTGTTAGTTGCCCACTAATACCTCTATTAAAGAATACATAAAATAGCATGTCATGGGACCTTTAAATTCGGCTGGAAAATCGCAAAGGGAGGAGACATTGGGGCTGGAGATGTTGTTGTGGCTATGGGAGAGATGAGGCTGGAGGTCATCGTCAATGGGGGAATGCAGAGGAGGGGGGTGGCCGTTCCTCGCCAAGCCAGCATCAGCGATGGGGGAAGGCACAGTGTTGATGGCGTCGGGCGGGCTGTTGTCTCTCCTCAAGGTCTGTGGGCTGTCTGCTATCTGTGTGTCAGATAGTGGCAGAGTAGATGCGTGGGGGAGGCTGTAGTCTCGCTTCTTCTCAACCTGTGCTCTGACTGTGGCCTGTGCGTCAGAATACATATCTCTACATCATTTCAGATTTGAACATTTTTTTTTTGACCATTTAGTGTATTTCTTTAAGGCGAAGTTTCAAAGTTCTCAATTACAAAGGGTTTTTCGGGAGAAACATGCTGATAAATGCATCATGTTTTCAATCTCAAAAACAATCGTTTGAATAATCGTGATTTCAATAATGAACAAAATAATCGCGATTGTGATTTTTTTTTTCCACAGTCCAGCAGCCCAAGTGTGTGCACACTAAATTTAGTCTCAAATCAGCTTGAGTCTGTCTATCCAGGCACACGCTGCTGTATTGTGGCCAAAGGGCAGGCAGTCTGTCTATTTACTGGGATGCAGTGCGGTGCGTGTGAACAGTCCCTGGGAGCACGTGCACTCGTGTTGTGCGCTTGCCTACTCCGTGCCGTGCACGATGTGCGCCCCGCAGTGCTGGGCACGGCTGTCGCTGATGAAGGCGCTGGATCAGGGCAGAGAGTGGTGTCGAGCAGATGGAAGGCGACAGGAGCGTGTGTGTGTGTGTGTGTGTGTGTGTGTGTGTGTGTGTGTGTGTGTGTGTGTGAGACAGACTTCCTCTCCCTGGCACCTGGCTGAGAGATTTGGGTGTGTTCACCAACCTGGAACCAGCAGATTGATGAGATTTAGCTTGCCCCGCGGTCGGGGGGAAAGGTCGGAAATCAAACCCCAGCAGCTGTGTGTGTGTGTGTGTGTGTGTGTGTGTGTGTGTGTGTGTGTGTGTGTGAGACCACAAATGGTCTTATCCTGCCTGCCTTTTATTTGCCTGCAGGACTGAGGTTTTGACTAAATTAATTTGCTTTAGACTTGGGGTGTGTGTGTTTGTGTTCTACAGTGCGCAAGAGAAGGAACAGAACACATCAGCCGGAGTTAGTTTTTTCAATATCCCAATATCAAAGAAAAAGAGTGATTCACAACAAACAGAAGAAGAACAAGGCAGCTACACACTCTGAAATCTCCGGACAATGACCTGCTATATTCAGACATGGGCTGAATCAGACATTACACAGACTTTATTATTGGGGATATATCATTACGGAGCTGGCAGTGTAAGGTCTGTTTTAATGTCCGGTAGATCTGATTCAGACATGGAGCATACCTATGTTCCCTGCTTTGTATGTGACCGGGGAACATTTTTTTCGTAGGATGGTAGGGGCAAGTACCGCCTTTTTCGCCTATGATTGGTTAGAATGGCTGTCCTCCGATTGGTTATGGTTAGGTTTAGGGATAACCCTCACCCTAACCATAACACTAAACCTGACCCTAACCTTTTGCACCCGGGGAACATAGGACCTTGGGAACATAGGGATGACCCCTTCAGACGTTAGACATTTCCAGCTCCTCCAAGTAGCTTATGTGGACACGTTCAGGGTTGCCGTTCATGAGTAGTAGTGGTCTTCAGCCCCACCACTAGCCCATGGTCGAGCCCAGATGTAAGTCTTTTTGTCTGTCTGTCTGTCTGTCCGCACGTCCGTCCGTCTGTCTGTCTGTCTGTCTTTGCCCAGAGTTTGGGTGATTTGCTGTCGCCGGTGGCTAAAGTGAGAGCACGACAAACGTCTCTCTCTCGCTCGCCGGCTCGCTCTCTCACGCTCATTTTCTCACGCTGGCTTTCTTCGGCTGGCTCTGTGACTCAAACCCCTCCAAAAAAACCTGTCTCTCTCTCCCTCCCCCTCTCTCTCTCTGACTCAAATGGAACAGAACAACAACACTGTGAACACTTTATAATAAGATAAAGATTTCCAATGTACTGTGAAAACAAGCACGCTCGGGAACCCTTTGAAAGCCAGCTTTTACAAGTGCAGCATGCGCTGGGTGTACAACCCCCCCCCCAACTATTCAAGTATACAAGTGTTTCATTTTTAAAACACTTGTTTTAAAATTCCTAAGCCCTATCTTCCATTCTGCTCTCCCTCTCTGAAGGCCATCTTTCATTAACCGCCCCTTAATGTCTGTCCCGTGCTACAATCAAGTGGAACATCCGCTTGTTGGGACCGGGACGGCGAACATATACGGGCGGGCAGCCGTGGCTCCATCAGCGTGCTGCCGTCCTGTTTGATTGGCAGATGGTTAGCTGGCTGGAATGGCAGGCCTGTCTGGCCTGTGGTGTGATCTCAGCTTCGCATGCTAGGTGCCAGCGGCGCGGGGACGGCTGGTGGTCGACTCACTCCACATCTCGCCCACTCGCCCCCGCAGAGGTACACGGGACCTTTCTTTCCCGCTATCGAGTGCACAACAGCACGTACATGCACGCAAATGCACGCACGTGTGCATGTACACGCGCTCATGTGTGAGTGCGCACACACACAGACACACACACACACACACACACACACACACACACAAACACACACACACACACACACACACACACACACACACACACACACACACACACACACACACACACACACACACACACGTTTAGTGGTGGTAGTTTCTGCACCAGCCAACATGTCCGCCTGTGACGGAGTGGGATGTAGGTCACTGCGATGTGGAAAAGGGAGACAGGCAGTGGGCAATGGAGGGGAATGTGGAGAAGGCTTTGGTTATGACATTGTGTCTGAGCGCCTGCATGCACCGCAGCCTGCCAGCGGCAGCCCAGAGGAAGTGTTTAGCCCCTGGAAGCCGGGCCCCCGCTGGGATGACAATAAAGGTGATGCTGTTCCCCTCCATCTATCAAAGATGAATAACTGCTCCTGCTTCTCCTTCTCTATCGCTCTCGCTCTTCTGCCTCTCTCACTCGAGCTCCGGCTCGCTCCCCTCATCTCTCGTTGCTGACCTTCTCGGTTGCTTTCTCTTCATTCCTCTTTTTCTTCTTTTACCACTCCTGCTTCTATTTCTATCCCCTTTTCGTTGCTCATTTCCGTTTCTGCTTTTTAGTTCTGTTTTTGTCTCATTTTTTACGGTTACTGAATAGGGATGCACCGATCCGCTTTTTTCACCTCCGATACCGATACCGATATCTGAGGTTTAGTATCGGCCGATACCGGTCCGATACCGATATAGAAAAACAGCGCGAAATTATGGCTACAAACTGTAAGTTTCATTGAGGGGAAAAGACTGGGATCATGAGACTTGAATTTTTGGAGGTGCTTTATAAGGTTTGTGGTATTAAAGCTAGAAGGTTTAGTACCACCCCTCGGGACATTTACTTTGCATATGTTGCATGTAGCCGTGGAGCTTGCTGGCTTAGGTAAAGTGAAATAGCTCCAGATAGCAGATCCTTTTGCTCGCTCCATTTTGCAATCACTGTAGGCTCCGCACGGCGTGTTGCTTGTTTATGACGTCACTCACAGCGCACAGCATAGAAACTGAATAGATCAGCCAATAGATAGATAGATACACTTTTATTAATCCCGTGAGAACATTTTCGTGGGAAATTCAATTATCAAAGCAGCAAGGTAGTAGGAATAGGATTCAAGTATGTACATAAACGTAAAAAAAATATATAATAATAATATATATATATTTTTTAAATATGGATCGGCCCATTTGTCACCGATACCCGATCTAGAAATGTCTTCAATATCGGTACCGATACCGATACAAATATCGGATCGGTGCATCCCTATTACTGAACCCACCCTGCATGTTTACATCGGCACCAACGTAAGTGACACAGCATTTGCCCTTCCGTATTTTCATAAAGAGATTTGTCACGGCATGTTGGTAAAGTTTCTTACATGGCGGTTCCCAGTTCTTTGTCCTGAAAGGTGCTACACTTCCCTTGTTTAAGTCGGAGGTGTCAGTGCGCTCACACTAAATGCTCTACCACAGATCAGCACGACAGTGATTGATGGTTTGACGGGGTAATCACCCAGACCGGTGTGGTCCTTTAACACACTGCGAACACGGGGAACGAAGCAGTCCTACTCCACACCGGGAACATGTATATATTCGAGGCCCCCGTGACGTGTAAAGGCACGGCCTCTGCTATGCTCGACGTGCTCTGCATGTTCTCCATAGCTGGTCCACGTCTCATCGCAGCATTGATCACAACACCGGGACTCGTGCTGTGTGAGGTCAGACATGCTCGGTGTAACCGTAGACACCGACGTCTGATATATCCGTGGCGGTAAGCACCCCATAGCCCCCTGAGACCCGCAACGACGAGGAACTCTAGCCGGGGGTCCATTAAGTAAGAAGAGAGGCGGCAATGTTCTGTGTACCGTACGCCAGACTGTTTTCCTTGTCTGTAACTTTATCTTTGATCGGGATGATAGCGCCGAAAATGACTTCCTATTCCGTGTTCTTTCTGATGAGAATGTTGTCTTTTTTTGTTGCTGCCTCTTTTGTATCGTTCTTTTGTATCTGTCTCAACCTCTTGGCCTGGTTATGCTCACAAAGGACTCTTATTGGCTGTTATGGGCCGTATCTGTAGTAGTTAAACACTCTGCGATGACTTGAAATGACCTAATGCCAGTGGTGTATAAAGTACTCAAAAGCCATACTTAAGTAAAAGTACAGATACCTTACTGGAAAATTACTTAAGTAAAAGTAAAAGTCACCTTTTAGAATAGTACTTAAGTAAAAGTATTAAAGTATCTGATCTTTACTGTACTTAAGTATCAAAAGTACTTTTCTGATATTAAATGTATTTAAGTACTGAAAGTAAAAGTACAAGTAACTGCTGTTAATAAAAAAGCAAAGGGTCAGAATTTTGAGAATAATGGAGTTTATTTCAACTAACACAAACACAATAGGCAAAACTCCACAAGGCCATAAACACTTCCGGTCCAACCTACCTCCAGGACCTCCTCACCGCTCATTTTAAATCAAGGACACTCAAACCTCCTTGCAGTGTTAAAGTGTGCTATACAAATTAAATTAATTCGGTGCATTATTAAAACAGCACCGAAAGTGTGTGTGTGTGTGCGTGTGTGTGCGTGTGTGTGCGTGCGTGTGCGTGTGTGTGTGTGTGCGCTGGTACACGTTACTTAATATTGATTTTGGTGTCATCCAGGATCGCGGATTTTCGGAAAACTTAAGTCCCTGCCCAAAAAGGGTATTTAAATTAGCTTTGTAGCAAAAATGGCACATATACAGCGTATTGAAGTGTATAAGATAGTGTTGTAATACTGCGTGTACAAACCAGCCTGATACAAATAGTAGAATTTTGATAGCCCTTGCCCTCGTCCTAGCAATGCATTTGTGTGTTGACAGTCGTAGGAGTTTTGATCGACGTAGCAACAGTAACTAAGCAAGGGGGCTTTGCGAACGTGCGCTGGGACAGCTGATTCGCCAAACAGGCTCGCAGTCTGTGTTCTACCACAGTCCCCAACGTTATTCTCATATCTCTCATGATTCATTTTTTTTTTTCTAAAGATGAGTTGATTTTGTAACGAGTAACGAAGGTTTCAAGGGAAATGTAGCGGAGTAAAAGTATCCGTTTTCTTCGCAAAATGTAGCGAAGTAAAAGTGAAAGTACAGAGAAATATAAGTAGTAAAGTAAAGTACAAATATCCAAAAAAACGACTTAAGTACAGTAACGAAGTATTTCTACTTCGCTACTATACAACACTGCCTAATGCTGCTTCTGCCTTCGGGAATCTGTCTGGTAGAAAGAATATCCAGCTCTGCAAATGAATATGTCTTATTGAAGGTGTGTTACATTTTCTTATTATTGTTTTGATACTACCATGGAACAGACTTGTTTCTATTTTGAGACGAATGTGCCACATTTTTTTTTGCATTACTTTATCTTCTTATTTCCTGTCGAAAGCCGCAGTGCCAGAGATCTAAATGCTTCATGCTGCAGATTCATCTCTAGGGTGCACTCACACTAGGCCATCTGGCCGTGGCCGTTGGCCGTTTTCACACCTAACCGTGCTAAACTGGCCCCATTGTTCTCTGGCCTGCACTCACACTAGGCCATCTGGCCATGGTCGATGCAAGCGTCCGCTGCATCGACCATAATAAAGTCTTCCGCCGGTCAGAGTTTTAACAACAATGGGCAACAACACAGAGAATACAGTTCGCATTTTGCTGAGTCTGTTGCTTATTTGGATATATGTTTACCGTTTAATGGGAAAGAAGGCTCGTCGCCTTTATTATGTCCATGGTCGTCGCATTATGGACTATACGTCATCCAGCTCAGGTTGCGTAGCCGTGCGTGTGCGCGTGTCGGCTCATTAGCATCTGTACCACACTCACACTGGCAGATTTGAGCACGGTTAGGTGTGAAAATGGCCACGGCCAGATGGCCTAGTGTAAAATCTGGTCTAGTCCTTTTGAGTCACACCAACCTCCCATTGGGGTTCACTTGAACATCATCTGAGGTGTCAAAGAAGCATGATTTATTTTGCAGATTAGAAACCCAGCACTTTGAAGAAAGAAGTGGAATTTCCGGTATTCATAGAATTGATAAGCTATGACCCTGTTGCACAATCGGCTTGTACGGTCGTGTTCCTCAGCCGAGTTAACATTGCTCACACGCATCTCACAAGGCATGTCTGTCTTCGTTATTTTTCGTCTCCTATTTGCATGCAAATCTTATGGCGTCAGGCCTACTGGTTCTTGATTTAATGTATAAACATTAACATTCAGGCCTTCTACGTTTACATATTTATTTAATGATTCATTAAAAACACTGGCAAACCGCGGCAAACTGAATGCAAATACCAGCACCCTCCGAAAACCAGAAATTTACTTCATGTATTCTTCTGGTCTGTAGCAGCTGGCTTGGGTAAAGAGGATGACTTTGAACTCTTTCTTGATCTTTCTTCTGCTCTGGTGTTTCTGGCCTGAATAATGATCAGAAGATATTTCAAATAAGGAAGAAAATGGGAAGCATGGATAGGTTTAATCGAATAATGCAGACAAATTCAAGTTAAAACTGACATTATTTAACAATGACACATTGGCTAAATATGATCATATTCATCAGTCAAAACCTTTTTCGGACCCATGGTTAGTTTGCCCTCACACTTGAATGTGACCCATGCACGGACGCTTTAATGCTTAATACAAAGGTTGTCAGCGCTCTGCGTTATAGGCGCATTAAGGGTGACCGACCCATTTGAAGTGAAATGTTCTTGTCCCAGGAGTTGACGCTCGAAGCCCATAGACGAGCCAGGCTGTAGCTGCACCTCTTCACCTTCCTGGCTCTGGGAATAATTAAGCTGAAGCTGGGACGAAGGGGACTTGATGTATGGTAGGAAGGGTACAGATTTAGATAGAGCACAACGACCTCCTACCTAACAGCCCCCCTGACACACCGGGCCGTCGGGGAGAGTCTGTAGCTCTAGTTTCTTCTGTGTGCCCTGCACTGTTGGCACCAGGTCGTTTCCTTGGCTGCTGTTTAAGGCAGATTTCAACATGTTGAAATCTGAAATCACCTTCACCGAAACAGTTAAATCCTGAGAATGTATTTTGATCTTGTGTCACGACAGATGCAAATAAAACATTTCCATACAATCTAGAATTCATTGCAGCCATGCATGTTGGCATGAGTGATGTTTACGAAATGTTGCCACATCATCAAAGCAGGTTCATACAAGGTTGTCTTCCTTCTTGTGGTCTTATCTATTGCAAGTTTTCTGAGAAATATAGCGCACACGTATCACACTTCTGTATCATGCTTCTTCTTCAAGATGCACAAATGATTGCTTGCATTTCACATTTCCTTCGACTGTTGCAGTATTGGTCCATTAGTCTAAGTAGAAACATCAGTGCTAAACACGTAGTCGACTACTATTCTCAATTGTCTTTCACTTATAACCCAATTGCTGCCATTACGCTCTAAGATGTAAATACCTTTTCCGGGGGAAATCAAAACACTTCATCAATCATGTTATTGGCTATAGAAGAAGGTTGGCAATTTATCATTCTCTCTCTCTCTCTCTGTCTCTGTTTCTGTCTCTGTCTGTGTGTGTGTGTCGCATAAATGCTACCTTTCAAGCTAGTTCCGCTCTTTAATTAACACCTAATTATCGTCCTGCAGGCAAGGGGCCTGTTAGCATTTAGCTAAGCTCCTCTTCCTGTTCTCCCGTCTGAGAATCACCGCCTCTTGTCCTTCCTTGTTTATCTCCACCCCCTTTTCTTTCGTTCCATTTGTTTTTTAGCTCAATACATTTTTTATGGGAGTCGTACCGTCGTCGCTCTCTCAACGCGAGACTCCCCAGCACCCTGTTACTGGGAGACGTTTCTTTAACCTCTTGTTGTCCGGAGACATTTCTTACCTCTTCTCCCTATGCCTCCCTCCCTTATCTTTTATTTCTCTGGTTCTCACCAGGCAAGACGGGACTCTTCTGCCCACGCTACTCCATCTGTGCCAGACATTTGCTTGTTTTACAGCAGTTAGTGAAGCACGCTTCCGGATTGGTTGTTCGGACCTTGTTCTCCCTTCAAGCGGTTAAATGACAATTTTCCACTAGGTCACCTTTTGACCCCCCAGCAAGTGTTGCCCTGGGAAGGCATGTCCAAACTGCTACATCGGAGCAGTATAACCCCCTGCTCCCCGACCCTAGGGCCAGAGGTTTCTCTGGGACCGCCGATCACAGCTGGCTGTGTGTGGGAGCCAGCCTGCATTCTCATGCATCAGTCTCTCGGGGTCAGGGTTATTGCCCAACATAGATGCCTCTGCCCCCCCCCCTGCTGCCCCCCCCCGTCAGTGCATGAACCGCGGCCTCCTTGTGTGGGCCAACGGTGGGTGGCCTGGAGGTCCTGCTATACGGACCAGAGACGAGGAAGCAGCCCACTGGGCCTCGACTCGGGGCCAGATGCTTGCCTCCGATGGCCGAGGGCCGTAAATAGGACAGGGGAGGAGGGGGACACGCTGCCCCCCTCCGATGCTAGGAGCCGGGGGAACACATCATTACCCACCACGCAGGAGACCTTAGCGCTCCGGTGTCAGCCAATTGAATGGCTCACTTGTTTATTCCCGTAGATTATTTTCTCTCTCCTCTCACTACGCTATTAGGCTGAAAGAGGCCAACGTGTTAGAAGGAGATTGCGCGACTCTGTTGGAGCAATCTCGTGTTTGGCCGTACAGTTTGTCGGAGGCAAGGGAAAAATACACTTGCAATTCCTTTTTTTTTCTCCCTACTAGGTCAGCATTGCACGATTTGATAAAGTAATTGGACTTGATGAGGTCCCTTGCAAAATTAACAAACATGTTGAGTAAAAACAAGGCCCTGGGAGAGTCTATACTTTGACCTGTAAATGGGTTTCAGGACACTGGGCATCCTATAATAGCAGGGAGGATGCATTTACAGTGAACACAATGAAACCGAACTCTGAACTAGGGCTGCCTGATTATGGAAAAAAATCATAATCACGATTATTTTGGTCAATATTGAAATCATGATGTATGATGTATTTATTCAACATGTCTCTCCCGGAAAACCCTTTTTACTGAGAACTAAACCCAACCCTAACCCAATCTAAAATAATGAACAGATATGTGTCCAGCTGTTCTATAAAACATTTCATGAAAAATAAATACAAAAACTAGATTATATTGGCTAATATATCGAATTCACGATCAAAATTCAATTAATCGGCGAGCCCTACTCTGTACTCGGACATCCTGCACGAGAAAACAAACTATTAAAAAATGTTTCTCAAGCATTGAAAAAAGCATTCAAGCATTTAATAATGGTTTCCTTTTTTGGATCTTGTGTGTGCCTGTCTGTCTAAAATATCTCCCCACTAACGTTCCTGTTCCTCTTTTAGGGTCCTTTTGCATGCCGTAAAGCCCATGGACACATACAAACAGTAGAAGTGTCTGTGCAGGCGTGCAGGTGAGATCTGACCTTCGACCGCCGCATAACCGTTTTAAGGCTGGCAAGCCTGTTTATTTGCCTAACTCCTCCCTCTGTTGGCAGGCCAGGCCTCCTAGCCCAGCGGAGCTGTCTCTGTGTGTGAGCAGCAGGGGTGGACCAGCTCCCCGGGGCCTCTATGTGAGTCTGGCCTGGTGATGAGGTCCAACATGTGGCGGCGGCTGGCGCTGGTGCTGATCCTGGCGTGGGCCCTCCTTTTCCTGGCGCTCCTCTCCTACTTCCTGGACGCCCGCGTCGACGAACCAATGGCCTCCGCCGGCTCCTCGCTCTCCATGCACCCCGACACCCGCCGCCTGTCGTCCATCCAGGCCTCCCACCACCACCATCAGCAGCAGCTGCAGGCGGTCACGGGTTCGAGACCCAACCCGACGGCCATGCGCGCCCTGGAGCCGGAGCCGGAGCCCCCCGCCGCCACCGCCTCGCCGGCCCCGCGCTCCGGCCTGGAGACGGGCCAGAACCCGAGCGGCGGCCCCTACGCCATGTACGCCAGCCAGGAGGCCAACCGGGGCGTGGACTACCTGGACCCCCAGAGCCTGGCCGCCTGGTCCTCCTTCGGCACGGAGAACGTGGGCTCCCAGTCCTACCCGGGCACCCACAGCCGCGAGAGGACGCCCAGCGGACCCCCGGAGAGCCGCGGGCGAGGCGTCGAGGAGGCGGAGGAGGTGGGGCAGGAGGTGGAGGAGGAGGAGGAGCAGGAGCAGGAGCAGGAGCAAGAGCAGGAGGAGGCGGATGACCGAAAGAGGAACAGGCCCGGGGGGGACTCGACAGACCCGGAGGAGTACTACTTCCTCAAGTTCGGCTCTGTGGTGCAGCGGTTGTGGCGGGGTCGCGTGTCGCCCGGCATGCTAAGTCCGCGGCTGCAGCGCGCCATGAAGGACTACCTCAGCGCCAACAAGCACCACGTGGCCTTCAAGGGCCAGCGCAGGCTGGGCCAGAGCCCCAAGGAGCTGCTGTGCGAGCTGAAGGCGCAGGCCCGGCTCTGGACGCTGGATGGCTCGGAGCAGCCCTTCTCGTCGCTTGGCTGGGCCCGCCTGGTGCCTGAGCTCAGCCTGGAGCAGCTCTACCGACGGCCGGGCGTCGACGGCTTCAAGACCTGCGCCGTGGTCACCTCGGCCGGGGCCATCCTGCACTCGGGGCTCGGCAAGGAGATCGGTGAGTGGAGAGCGACGGGCATTATGACCAAATACGTGTTATTATTTTTTAAAGATTACAATACACAAAAGATGTCAAGTCAAGCTAGCTCCCCGCTACATTTTGAAAACAGAAACCAACTCTGCTGCTCGTCCCTCTCTCTTTCCCTGCGCTCTCTCCCAACCCTGCCCCTCCTCAAGGAGCGAGGCTTGCTGATGAAACGTAACATGAGATTCCTCTACGCTGCTGCAGAATCGGTGCAATTAGCCTAGATCCCTCTAGCCTTGAAGTTATGTGTTTAGAGCACATTTCAAGCTGAAAATAGCTGTACATGTCTTACCTTTAAGCTCAATCTTATATTCATCAATACAACAAGACTAATATGTCATATTGAGCCAATGAGCGAATATCAACATCGGCCCATATATCTATATTCATTGCACACACATTGGGTTGTATCCATCCTAACGATTGATCGATTAATCGCATGAGCATACAGTGTGTCTCCCTTTTCAGTGTGGCATAACTTTCTGAGAGCAGCACAAGAACTTCCCTTCGTGCTTGTCCACGATATGACAAAGACTGTCCATTAGCTATCTGATATCTATGATGTCACCTTATTGACTGCTTTAGAGTGGATGAGGTCATGCATAAGGTCATCAACTGATGAGAAGGCATTAGAGAGGGGGGCACATGAGCCGATGACATCATTCAGGATGAGTTGTGTAGCTTAGCGATCATTTTAATCGTCAATTGAATAATTGAGTCTATGAAATATAAAAGTGTAGGGTCGTAAATGTGCTTGCTTTTGACGGCCAACTGCCAAGAAACCCTGTGTCCATTATTAATGACTAGTATTGGGAGAACTTCTGAAGCAATAACCAACGATGAAATCAGGTTTTATTAAAGAATCAAATCGACGGGCTCATTGATTCAACTCTTTCTTGTCCCACATTAAAGGAGGCTGTGTTTTTTTTTATTTCTGAAGGCCCTCATCTCTCACTGCGGTAAATGGACGGGCCACGTTTATGTTCACCCGCCGTACAAATATGAATAATGCAGACAATCCTCCCAGATAAAAATGCTTTAGGTGGTACCCCGTGACTTATCTTCCTCCACTGGAAGAAATATGGCAGTGTTGGACCACACGACATAGTTTATCTCCTAGCATATATAACGGGTGGGGGGTAATATAGGCCTATCTGTTGTTCTTCAAAAGACGCTTGGCAGCTTCAGGAAGCAAGAGTGTGAACTCAGCGACAGATGGCCCACTAGAATGAAAAAAAGAAGTAGGCACCCCCTCCCTCCCCTCCCCCTCCCCCCCTCCTCCTATAACCCATCGTGCTGCCTAGCACGCATACAGCTTCATCCCAGGGATCTCTTTTGGAGAACCGTTTGCCCCCTAGCTAGCTCTGCTCCTCACTTGAAGCCTCTGGGCACACGCGATAAGGTTACCCTCTTGCGTCGCTAATGCTAGACTAACAGAGTGACGTGCTAAGTGCCCAGGCCTGGTGCCAAAGTGCCCGGGGGCTGGGTGGTGGTGGGGGGTGGGTGTGTTATCTTTCCTCGGCTTTTCATATTAAACGGGGACACACTTGATGACCTCACTTTATTGCATCAATCTCTTCCTGTTTGCGTGGGTGTATGGTGTGTGGGTGACAAGCGCCACCAATTAGCCGCTTTGTGGGTCAGACATAGCGCGGGTGCCGGGCAACGCTTCCGCGGCGCTGAGAGGAAATGTGGTGAAGTAACTATGAAGCAAAACTGTCGGCCCGGCGTGTTGGACAAAAGTGAACCTACTTGCGCACTTGCAGTTACGTGCGTGTTTTTGGAAGAGAGTGTACTCTGGGTCAACCGCGAACAGCGTTTGGAGTAGTCTCCATCTGTTTCCGGTTGTTTATCAAAGGAGACTAATGTTCCCAGTTATGCTGGAGTGTTTGTTTTTGTCTTATCTCGTTGCTCCACCCTACCTGTGTTTTGATAGGGTTTTTTCTGCCCTCAAAGTAAATATATTTTCTGACTTTGGATGGGTGGGTCTTCAACACAGGGCCCAGAACGGGTGGGATTTACGTTGATTTATTGGGGGGGACCGTCTCCTGCAAAGAAAGCTCATTAGGCATTCACTGAGGCCAATATTAAAATATTCAACACCTAGTCCTAAAGTAAAGAGCAAAGGCACATGTAGAAACATGCTGTCAAGAAGCCTCTAAAGGAGATTTAAAGATTACATGTCCCGGTGTTACACAACGAATTCTGCGACCCACCGAAAAGTGTGACCCCAGGGGGCGCTGTTGCATATTTTCTGCAATATGCACGAGGTTGAAGCGTAGACAGGCATGACAATAACATACATAAAACATAAGATCTCCCCACAACCATTTACCTTTTTATTTAAGGTGCTTAATAAATACATTTCATTGATTTTATTAGCATTTTACAGACCCATAACATGGATAGGGCGTTTAGTACGCTCCTTCACCGTTGCTTCTTTACCCATAAAAAGCTACAGTCGGTGTTAAATTACGCTGATTTACCTTTGAGCATTTCCTATTATAGGCTACCATTTAAAATGCTGTTTAGAATTAATGTTAGTATCAAGAAAAGAAAGACCCAACGGAGATCTTATGTTTTATTTATGTTTTTGTTATAATGCACACGTGCATGTTGCAGATAATTTGCAACAGCGCCCCCTGGGGTCACACTTTTCGGTGGGTCGCAGAATTCGGTGTGCCACCGGCATTATTGCCCCACCATTGAGAGCCATGTGTGGAGTTAAAATCATGCCACACACAAATCGTGTTTTACTCAGGCACAACGATACACACACACACACACACACACACACACACACACACACACACACACACACACACACACACACACACACACACACACACACACACACACACACACACACACACACACACACACACACACACACAAAACGTGTTTTACTCATGCACAACGATTCACACACACACAAAACGTGTTTTACTCACGCACAACGATTCACACACACACTCAGTGTGGTTTGCAAATCCAAAACATCATTCACAAACTAATGCATTTTGCTTCAGAAACAAATACAGTATGTTTTACACATACAAAGAAACATATTTTTTCAATTACAAAAAAATATTCTCCAAGTACAAAAAAAATCCTTCAAGTACAAAAAACAATTCTACAAGTACGTAAATCTGAAAGTTGCGCGTGGATCTGAAGGCATTTGTGCGTGGATCAGCAAGGCTGAAAATTAGTGCCAAAAGTCACGTGACAAACAAATGTCCTGTGATTCACACTACACAACAGCAGGTGGCGCTGTTGAGTCAGTTTAAGGCCGCCAGGACGATCTTTTTTTCTCCCCAAAATCTTAGTTTGCAACACATTCTCACTCCGAGCGCGTCGATTTTTGATGAACGGTCAGTGACTTTAGCTTCAGCCTCTGACGCAAAAGGGTACCCTTGTGCTCCTTTTTTCGACGCATGGGGTTTTCAACTCGTTACAATGTAGGCCTAATCCCTCCAGGGCAATATATGAAGCTATGAGCATTCATCCCATTGGCTAACGGATGGCTGCACATTAATGGCGATATCTGTGACATTACTCAACACAACTACACCAACGTGTCCTTGTTATTTACACAACATGTATGGGTTAAGGCTATGGACATCAGTTTTCCTGTTTTGTGCTTTGATTGAGAGAAACAATATTTTTTTTGATCCGTAGCCGTGTTTACATGGACACATCTGATCCGCATAGATTTCTATGCGGAATAGAAAATGATCATATATACGCCTCATTCGGAATACAATTATCTGTTCGGCATAGAATTCTATGCCGAATAGAAGAGGTGGTGTAGTCCGTTTTAATCGACATACACTTATTCCGAATAGATTGGGGTTTAACAGAGCAGCTGCAGTAGTTCACAATTGGTCCACTGAGTACAGGCTACACGTCTGTACTTTTATGCACACCGAACTTGACCGCTGTCAAGGAAAGTGGATTTATTGCCTGATTCACGTCTTTGTTACCACTCCGTAAGTAGTCAGGTAAGCGTGTTCGGTTGCTAAGCGACGGGACATGGGTGTTTATTAATGACGTGTTCGCGTATCGTAGTGTCCGCGCGAGTCCGAGATAACTGTAAATGATTAGGCTGCTACTAGTACTTTTGCAGGCTACACGTAAAAATTCTTCTTAACTTGGAGAGACCACTCTCTCCCACCAGTCTTGGCTTCGGACTCGCATTCAAATTCCTCTTGTTTGCGGCGGAGAGGGGGGTAAATATAAAGATCGGACGTAGCTGTGCTGTCCTCCTTCTTAATTGAAGGAGCAGTCAGAGAAAAGCTCTCTCCTGCTGTGCTTTCATTAAAATCAAATTCACAATGCCAAATACTGATAAGACGTTCATTATGTCGCCGCCGGTTCAGAGATGTGTCAGGTGTGCGCGAGAGACATAAAGGACACTTTTGTTACTGCCATGTATACAGTACATTCGGATCACATTTTAGGAACAGATCTATTCCGCATAGAAATATATGCGGATCAGATGTGCCATGTAAACGCGGCTAGTGTTGGGTAGCTTAGGTCGTTGCTATAGAGGCCACGTCCGTCCGCCTTTTTTTACAACTGACAGAGCAACCCTATCTCATCAAAATTACGTTCCCAGAGAACTATTTGGCATTCTCAATTACGTTTTTCTGAAAAACGTATTTTGGCCGTGATTACGTTTTATTGAACATATCGGGAATTCGTTCTCAGCCTATTTTGTTGCCATTTATTTAGCGTGTTACTATGACGACCGTCCTGGCGGCCTTAAACTGACCCAACAATGCCACCTGCTGTTGTGTAGTGTGAATCACAGGACATTTGTTTGTCACGTGACTTTTGACACTAATTTTCCGCCTTGCTGATCCACGCGCAACTTTCAGATTTCCGTACTTGTAGAACAATTTTTTGTACTTGAAGGATTTTTTTTTTGTACTTGAAAGATTTTAGTTTGTACTTGAAAGATTTTAGTTTGTACTTGGAGGATATTTTTTGGTTATTGAAGAAATATGTTTCTTTGTAGTAAAACATACTGTATTTGTTTCTGAAGCAAAATACATTAGTTTGTGTGGATTTTTTGGCATGATTCTAACTCCATAGCCATGCGTCAACAGATCCCATCTGACTGATACGGCCAACATTTGACATCGGCGATTCTACAGAAAACGGCAGCGCAACAAAGTGAAACCATGTTCAATCTAAACTCCTGTATGTAGAGGAATACGCACATGCAACTCTGTTCAACTTAGAAAGGCCTGGAGGAAAAGTTGAGAAAGAGCATGATTAAGATGATGCACAGAGAGCTAGGTAGTAATTTATTCCTTGTGATACGTAACATCTTGGTGGCACACCCTGTGGTTTAGGACCATGCATCCTATTGAAGGGCAGAAATTGTTCCATCATCATGATGCAAGAAGTCGTCGGGGAAAAGTTTTATTTTTATTTTTGGCTGATCTCATAGTTGGCCGGATGGCATATTTCTAATGGGATAATTGTGTGGGGATAAATGACTCACATACCCCAGATTAGTCTAAGGCGGGAAATCCTGTGATGATCCCCGCCAGTCTGTCTGTACCCTTAAGTCTACAGCCCCCTATATCCAACTGTGTGTACCACAAACACAGTTGTGAAGGATGAGTTCATTACTGCTGGGAAGTATTGAGCCATCCAACCCCTTCAGTTTCCAGTTTTGCCATGGTTGATTACTGCCCTCCTGTGGCCGTTGACAGAATAGCAACCATCCCAGATGAATAAAATAATAATAATAATAGCGCACTAAAATTGTAACTACATACCAACATCTATATAGATATATGTGAACACACTTCTTTTTTATATACATTATGTATAACTCATGCATTGAAATGTTATGTAATTTAATGTTTTGTTTGTAAAGAGCTAATCCTTGATTGCCTCCGTATATTTCTTGGTAATTATTCATTCATTTCATGATTTCTTTATCCCTTTAAGGTGAAATTCAGGAGCTGTCAATCAGTGGTTGTTAGTTTCAATAGTGATGGCACAGAAGCAAGCAGTAACACGAATATCGAAAGCAGGTGCATATTAAATAAGGGTAGGCCTATATGAACGACTCGGTAGAAAAAAACCTGCCTTCCCCGGCAGGATAAAGATCTGTAGGTAGCAACAGCGATCTACTGGCGTTCAACGGTTGTCATTGACCGCCAGTAGAGGTCGCTGTGACTCCATTGTCTGTCATCTATTATGGGTTGTTTCTACTTTAAATTAAGCTATTAATTTGCCGATCAAAATCCTTAGCTTTTTAAGGCATAATGTGTTTAATCGAATTGATTCCACGAATCGTCACATAATGCCTACTCTAACTCCCATTTTGTCTTCCATGGTCTGATTTTACTTTATACCTTCCTCATGTAGCCTACACTTATTACATTTTCACTTTCCAATAAGTAAGAGAGAGAGACTTTATGAAGCAGGGTTGCCTCTCTGTTAGGGGTGGGCGATATGGCAAAATTTAGTTTTGATCCAATACAAAGTAATACAGGACCAGAATCACCGATATTAAGAGAACTACTAATACTTTTTATGAATCAAAAGCGGCATATATTTGCATGCTGGGCAGAGCAGTGTGTCTTGATTTATGAGCTGAATGCGTCACCAAAAAGCCACATCTGAATACATTTTCATGACTTAATGATCGCTAAATGATTTCTGGTTTCTTCTCTGGCTTCCTGCTCATAACCGCCGATGATGGAACTCAATAGAGGAAAAAGTAAATGTATTTATGATAATAAGTTAATGGAGCACAGTGCTCAAAGGTACAATACAACTTATTCATAGCACATGCAAGACATTAACCTTGGATCGGTCTTCGGTCTCACAAATAAAGATGTGAGTATACTCCCCTATATGAATATTGTATAGAATTTCCCATGGTTACTTACTGCAAATGCTTTCCTATCCCCTGGCCCCAGAGCGATTCCCCTTGCACTCTGGTGATCATATCGATCACATACAAACCAGGGGGGTGGAGGATACGTTCACTTTCTCAGAATCCAGCCAGTGGACTTGTATACCCCCATGCATTTGGGGTACAATACAACATGTGGGGGCATACAGTTGGAGGCGTGGAGGAGCCGGTGATCCTGTGTGTTATTGTCATTCCCCTGGCGTCGACACTTTGACGGGGAGACGGTGATGATAAGGGTGTTGTCCTAATACGTGCGGATCAACCACTCTTGTGTCAGCTCCCTCGGGTTCTTCCTCTTCCTCTTCCTCGCCGTGTCTACGTAGCGATCGCATCGACCTGCAGCGTGGCAGGAGGAGATGACATGTTTTCATTTCCTTTCTTTCTTTCTTTCTTTCCTTTTCATTATCACGATGAGCATCAATCAAGTCACACTGTGGAAGAAGTGTTTAGGAGATGTCAGGAGATCACACCCCCGCCTCCTTTTGTAAACCATAGGATTGACTACTGATATTTTGTACCATTGCATATGTATAATATATACTTTGAATAAATTACCTCATAGATTCTGCATAGAAATCAAGGACTAACGTATACGTTTGTATCAGCATGCTCCCATTCTCAAAAACAAACTCACAGTTGTATGTATGAGATAATGTGTAGAATTGAGGAAGCTTAATATTTAAGATATTATATCAGAGAGCTCTGGGTGAGCACCCACCCCCCCTTTTTTTCCCCATATGTCTTTAATTTTGTTGTTTGTCCCGTGAAAATTACATTTTTATGAAAAACAACAATTACGTGCTCCAAAGAATCGTACAAATGCAGTCGCATTCTTCAAACACAAAGTCGTTCTCGGTCTAGTTCTTCATGTACGTTTATTACTCATTGAGAGATGATAACTTGGCCTGGCATCAAGACGTTGAGGTTACCTTCCAATCCTTTCCAACGCCGTGTTGTTTTTGTAACACACAGACAGCCACGACGCCGTGCTGCGCTTCAACGCGGCTCCGACGGAGGGCTTTGAGAAGGACGTGGGAAACAAGACCACCATTCGCATCATTAACTCGCAGGTGAGTTCCTAGCAAGGGTTTGACATTGAGAACGAAGCAATGGTGAAGAAGGGAGCAGAATGTCTCTCCGCATTGTGCTTTGCACAGACTCACTGGCAAAAGGCAATTTTTGAGTCAATGTTTCCAACATTGATTTTCGATAATGGAATACGCCCTTTTGTTTAACAGGGATGGCTGACTTTGTACAATATCTGCCTTCACTAGACGGCTATTGCTGGGTGTGTAGCGGGGGAACTCCTTGACCTCACTCTGATCCACACATACTGGCTAAGAGTTTCCTCACGGCTCCCAGGAAGGATTACTTAAATATGATTGGACTATACATGAAATTGTTGTAACGATAAATCGTTTCCAAATTAAACAAAACAAAACAACAAAGAATCACATAACAATTTCAAAGCATATCGACACCGACAATTTCAGAGCATATCGACTCACTTACTGGTGGAGGCTTGAAGGTTTCAAAATAATTCCTTGACGAATAACAAAGAAACATGGCTACTCCTGTCTCATGTCTTCTGATTTTGAGTTCTGACTTGAAACATTTAACCGCAGTAGTGGAAGATGAGCCATCACATAACAGTGTAATGATGTAAACTCAAATTGTGATTTGGAGTCATCAATAATGAAGAAAATTGCAACTTAAAAGTTATTTTGTTGTGCTCGGGACAGGGTTGATTATATATGATTGATTTATTATTTACTGTAAGATGTAACGTGTCACATTTTCTCGTTTTCTAGATCCTGGCCAATCCTAAGCATCAGTTTGAAAGCAGTTCTCTGTACAAGAATGTAACTCTGGTGGCATGGGACCCTGCACCTTACACCATCAACTTACACATGGTAGGTCACACACACACACACACACACACACACACACACACACACACACACACACACACACACACACACACACACACACACACACACACACACACACACAGAGACAGACACAGACCAGCGCATTATGCAAAGCATGCAATATATAGGATAATCTTTGGCTGCAGTGTGACCTAGTGGCAAAGTCAGATGCATTGATGCTACATGGGTCGCGCCTTTGCAATTCTCGACAAGCGCAACCTACCCCCCCCGACACGCACACGTACAAGACATGTCCTCTCCCCCTCTGCCTCTCCGGCTCATTCTCACTTACTATTCACAGGTTTTCTCAGTTTCATTTGTTTACTCCAGCTGTGCCGCTCTTGAACTAAGCCGTGTGATTTCACTCCGCTCCTCTGCCCTCCCCCAGCACCGGGTCGTGTGCCTCTTAAGTCTCACATATACGTCTCGGGATGGATGTATTCTGACTCCTAGGCCCGGTTTTTGTATCCTGTTATTCTTTTTATTCTGACCAATTCCTCTTTAAACGCCGCCCGCATATGAAGTGCATCTCATTTTCTGGCCTTTGCATCCGTCGTCTGGAAGCAGAACCCCCCCCCCCCCCCCATTGCCAATCTCTCCATCTTGTCAACATTTAGTCTTCTTTTTTCTTGGGTTGGCGGCATTGTGTGATTATGCAGGGGAACGATGGCCGCCTGACTAGAATACTAAAGAACAAAGCTCCCGCATCGTGTGTGCGTGTGAATTCCGCTCAATAGGTACCCAGAATCCCCTGCTCTGAAACTCACTATCTTTTTTGTCTTCTTGTGCACATTTTGAGGGATTGATTGCATGCAGTTTTATTGGTTTTTCAATCCCCTTGACATCTAAGAACAGAAGCTGTCGTCTTTAAGGTTATTGTTTTGACATGTGAATGTATTGTTCTGACATGGCTGGCGTCGTCTATGAGTCCTCTGAGTGTGTTCTGTGCATCCGTCCGTGGGTCCCTTTGAACGCGGCACAGTCTCACCACGGGGTTGTTCGCTGTTATTGAATTGAAACAATTATTGTCAAGCTTTACAACGACCAAGATGCCTGTTAATGTGTGTCAGAGCATTCTGCTGTAACCTAGATTTTTGTATACACATCTATGCATCATTGTGTTACATCGCCAAGTAGCTGCCATGAGGCATTTAGCCAATAGGATTCAAAAGGTATGATACTACTGGAAAATATGGGACTTCTATTTATTGTTTTGATTAGTATTCATAACCCACAACCAACTAAATAGAGATTACCTGTGGGTAAACGTTTCCTGTGGACCGATTAATTTGTGTCTGAGTTTTTACCCCACTTGTTCAGGCAGAAGAAGAAAAACATATTTGTATTGATTACGATCTGCCAATCACATTTCATGTTAAACTGTGACAGCAACGGCACATTTATCATGGCAATAAAACGGCCAATTTGGCTTTGGTTATATGTTGTATTTCCCAGTAGAACGGGTAATTACTATGTAGTGAAGCGCAGGAGGAACAAGATTTAGATCCTAGAGGGTTTTATTGGAGTGTGCCAGGTTGAAAGGCTCGCCTTCCTCGCATCCGCCCTGCAAACTGCTGCGAAATAGGTTACACATCGCAGGCTCTTTACCATGGGAAGGAGGAACATGACATCCCATTAGTGACGCCTGATCCCTTTTCATCTCCAACCAGCCGTGATCACAACCAAAAGCCATTCAACTCTCTTCAGGAAGCTAACTTTGATGTACAAACAACAACCAAGCATAAACTCGACGTTGTTCAACGTCAGTGAACCGGGTGAAGAGTTTTCCTGGGAGAGATTACCCTCAGTAGGGTCAAAAACTGAGAAGTCTGTTCTCATTTCATGGTGACTTCGACAGATGTTCCCTGACACTCTCTCTCTCTCCCCCTGCCTCCTCAGTGGTACGCCAGCCCTGACTACAACCTCTTTGGGCCCTATGTGGAGCGCCGGAGGCAGCAACCCCAGCAGCCCTTCTACATCCTCCACCCCAGCTACGTGTGGCGACTGTGGGATGTGATCCAGAGCAACACGCAGGAGAGCATCCAGCCCAATCCGCCCTCGTCGGGCTTCATAGGTGAATACACTGATGACGTACATGACACGCACAGCAGACACGCACGCACATATGTGCACGCACGGCCGACACGCACACACAGCGGACACACGCATGCACGTGCGCAGGCAAGACACGCATATGCACACGCACGCACGCACGCACGCACGCACGCACGCACGCACGCACGCACACACACTTACATGTGCACTCGTCTCTTGTTAACACATCTCTTGCGTGCCTGCTGAAATGACCTCAGTTTGTTGTCAAGTCACGTAGACACACGCAAACACACACACACACAATCTTTGTTTACTTATCGAGAAGATTAAACTTTCCTGTTCCTCTTGTCCTGCTGCTCAGCATGTTTGTTGTTTTTTAATAGTAGACGGGGAGCCTACTTCTTTTCCCTGCCGGTGTTTTTACCTTCTGCTTCTGCTGTGTCTGTAGACGTGGTGAATGTCGGTGGTGCAGCCATGCTATTTCACCAATCGAGTGTCAACAATCTCCTGGCATTATGAACACTGTTTTGAGTTTAACTGATTTAAGCTACGGAGCTCAAGCTGACGATGAGACAGCAAGGTTCGCGTAACGAATATATCAAGTCAGTTAGTCTGCCATAGGTAACACACTGAAATTCAGTTAACTCTTCACAATGTTTAAGCTGTGTTGATTGTGTTATTCACGCTGTACCACTGCTTACTGTGTGAGTACGGATAGTACCTTAGAATGGTGTTCTGGTATTGTGAAGTCCAAACACATGCTCTGCACGCATTTAAGACTGATCAACATAAACAAAATACCCGTCGTTGTTCTTGTTTGTTGTTGAGTCGCCCTGCGGATACTTGACGCTCACGGCCACGCTCGGGGCGAATTAGCTTCTTTACCTGCTGACTCCATCTTCACAGTCCAAGTGCTCTTCATTACGCATCCTCCCTCGTTTGGCTCACGTCTCTGTTGCCATGGGGGTGATGCTTGCTAGAGGATGGGGAAGTGGCCTGGCCGCTGACGATTAAGAAATATAATTCATGAATACGTTAAGATCAAACTGGGGTATATATCAACATGCATCATATACTATATATATAAAGAAATCAGTTAAGATCATTACGATCCATACAGGGATCCATACATCAACACCTGCACTAACAGAGAAATAGTATAGCGCATGGCAGTTGGTGGATGAGGGAGATTATTTGGGTGTTCATTCTTGAATAGATCCGTGTTGGAGACGTTTGTTTTTGAGGTAGATTAACCATTCGCATAACTAAAAGAAGTCACTCTACAACATGCACATTTCCATGGTGACCAGGATGGAGACGCATCGTGTGATCTGTGGAACAGATATATTTGTAGGCGAATAAGTCGGGAAAAATCGACCTTGGTGCGATTCTAATGAATATCCAAACGGAAATCGCGCCATATGTGTACAGTCCCATTAAGGACCATGACTTGTAATCGTATTCTTGACATGCGAAACCCACACTATGAACAATCACGTTCAATGTAAAATAACCTTTGCCTGCAAGCTATGACATATACTTATAGCTTGCACACTTTGTATAAATAACTTAACAGCCCTGGGTTATGCCCGTGCTAGGATCGAGGGTGGGGGTGGTGGTACTTCCAAGCATACGTCAGTCCATACACCCGTCAGTGCGTAGTAGTGGGGGGGGGGGTTGATTGGATTCCTCATCCCCAGGGCTCAAGTGGGTTCCCAGGCGACTAGATTAGTCTGCAGGCTATTGACACGTTCCAAGAGAAGGAGGGCATCGATGGGGGCTGCGCTGCGACCGGCAGGGACGGGGTGGATGAATGGGGGGCCACCCATGTTCCGTCCAGCGTGACGGCAGCATTGCGGCGCATCAAGCGTCGGTGATCAACAGTCACTTGAGAAGAAGGGGAGACATGTGTATGTGCACACACGTACACAAGCAAGCACACACATGCACACACCAACCAGCAATATGAGGACATGCTGAAGCCTTCGCTTTCATTTGTTTTGCTCATTTCCATAACTGAAAGGTGCGGAACCCTTTTATGAAAAGTCGAGTCAATTATGAAAAGTAGTTTTCAGCGGTCATGTTGGTCCACTGCATTTCCAGCTCTACATATGCTACAACACTACAGCCTCAGGAAATACATATTCCCAAAAATATATTTACTTAGTTTCTTCGATTGAGCTTCGATTGAGCACTAAACTTAAGATAACCAGTAGGTTCATTAACATAAATGAAACATAGTCCCCACTGGGCATTGCAATTAACATACATATGAATTAATACATTCACAATGTAACATAAATAAGACAATTAACAATATGGTAAACATATGGACAGATGAGAATATTTCACCATACACATATATAAATATACATCAATACAGTATCACTTGTACATTCTTCAAATGTTCATTTTTCAACAGCAGACTAGTATCTTCTGAGAAGGAGAGAAAATAGGGCCGGCCATACACACTACATACATACTACCTCGGCAAGCCAAAAGTAGCAAGTGTATATCGCGAGCTAAGCAAATGTGCACTGCATTATGAATGTGCATTATGAATGTGTGAATGGACATTTGGGAGGTTCAATTTTACCCTTGCTCACACAGCAGCTTTTTATCTTCCGTGGGGAGGGGGTGCTTATTTCTGTCATATTAATGAGATATGCTTCCTATATCCTGGCCCAAACCTGCACTAGCCCAAACCCTTCCTACCTTGGCACCTATATCTAAGTATTGAGTGTGGTTGCAAAGCAAGCCAGACTATTGTTTTTAAGTGTCTTTTATGCTTTAATTGTATAATTCTTACGCCTTTTTTATGTAGCTATCTCCTCCTACAGTTGTTGAGGGATAAACACCGAAACAATGGCAATAAATACCGGGCATATATCTGTGCAGTGTGCGTCTTTTTTTTAAGTGTTAACATTGTATACTTATTATTATTTATTATGGAAAGGGAATGGGGAAAAAACTCTAAATTCAACCACTCCTCACGCATACATTTGGGAGTTGTCACGTTTGACTATAGGGGGCACTGTAATTAGTGGTAGAACCTAAACTACCACAGCCCGAATCCCGTAGAATTCACACACCGAGAGGTCATGTTGGTCCACTACATTTTGTTGCACTGCATGTGTGTAAGTGTGTGGGCGTAATGATACTACACACGCTACAACAATGCATCCTCCGGAAATTCAGATTCCCAAAAATATATTTATTTTCTTTCTCATGATTCAGCTCAATTCAACTTAGGTTAATCATTAGGTTCATTAACATAAATGAAATATAGTCCCCGACTGGGCATTGCAGTTATCCTACAGTGAAATGAATACACTCACAATTTCACATAAATAACATTATTAACAATACTGCAAACATATTGACAGATGAGAATATTTCAGGCACCATGCACATACATATACAATAATACAATAGGTTTACTTGTACACTTTGCACAATTTCCAAAGTTTCATTTTTCACCGGTAGACCATAACATGGCCAGAGTAAACATGGCCAACAATACACACTACATACACGCAACGTCGGCAAGCATAGTGAAGTAGCCAGTGAGCACCTAAGCAATTTGTACGTTTGTACATCTGGGAGTTGTCACATTTGACCACATTGGGCGTGAAACCAAACCCCCCCCACCCCCCCGGTGTGTGTGTGTGTGTGTGTGTGTGTGTGTGTGTGTGTGTGTGTGTGTGTGTGTATGTTTGTCCATCGCATATCTCTGTTTATCTGATCTACTTCCCATTTGGCGTGTGTGTCGCTTGGTGCCCAAGGAATTGCAGTGTAGACTTATTTGGACACACAACATGATCAATATATATAAGTTATGAGCAGGCACATCCTGAATGTTCAATGCGGAGGTCTGCCGCGCAGTGACCAAGGGACTAAGAACCTAGCATATTTGCCAATAAGCCTTGCTAGCATTAGCATGTTAGCATGCTCCCGTAAAATTGTTGGCTTGACCAACCGCTCCTTTTCTTCAGAAGATGTTATTTATGGTACGTTATACCTTAAATATGTACATTTCCTACTGTACATTACACCTCTAATCTCATACCCAAACGTAACAGCGTTGTTAAGTGTTGAAGCAACACATAGCACGATAAACAAAAACATAGCTCCACAGATCAAACCTCAGAACACTGCTATCCCTTCACCCACTGCACCACCTCAGGCCCGGTGCTCAACACACCGCGCGTCGATCCTGCGTGCCACAGCCTTTCACCCTTCCGGGGTAAAGAGCCTCGCCCTCCGAGGTTCTCGGAGGGCGACCCACAGGTCATGAGGTGATCACCGACGGGCTGAAGCGTTCCGTGGTGGGCAGGCTGGTGCACACCTTGAGGTTCCTCGAGGTGGACTGGTCGGTGCAGGCCACGGTGTTGCTGTACACCCGGCGGTTGAGCTGGATGATGGTGGTCCTGGACGGCAGGGAGGACCCCCCTCTCTGGGCCCCTGCCCGGCCTTTGCAGTGGAACAAGATCAGGAAGCACCGGTAGAACTGTGGCGGGGGGGGTGATAAAAAGAAAGAAGCGAAATGACTTCACATGTATAATGTACGACGCTTGACGTCGATATGCGAGACCACCCTAGTGACCCGACGACGGCCATCCCACAGAGTTTGAAGAAGAACGTTGCGCCTGACTGGGAGTTGAAACTTGAAATTACCCTTTGCAATCACTCTCCAGTGGAGAGCTAAATCATTTGGATCTCTTTGAAGTCCCTCAGGCAGAAAACTCTTCCCTCCCCAAGGGCTTTGCAGAGTCTTCAGCCGCAGGAAGCGCAGTTCAGAGTAGGAAATAGTCCACTTAATGGACCTGGCCTCTGTGTGCTCAGGGTCGTTTTTGATCTCTGCTTGTATCCTCAAAGGCCAGTGCACATGTTGGACAGAGAAACCGTGACAGCTGTCCATTAACCCTGCGCGACCCCACACTCCTGCTGTATTTTAAAGACACACACTGGGAGTTGATGGGAGGGGGGCTGGAGGGGTTGGGGGGGGGGGGGGGGTGAAGCAACCTCAAGGTTAGTTGTTCGGTCTTGGGAAGGTTTGACAGCAAAATGTGAACGGACGGCTTCAGAGACGTAACTGGCATGAGACAGAAGGCGTGCTGCTGAATGATTAAACACAGCGATGTACGTTGAGCTACAAGAGGCAGGTTTTGGCCCAGCCCGGGGGCCACAGGAGACGACGTCGAGAGTTGAGCGGGGGGGACATGTGGAGTTCATGTGAGTTATCAGGCTTGAACCGTCGTCATAGTAACGGCGATCTTCCCAAGACACTGCCAGGGTTGTCTCCAAAAACTCACAATCTGTTATTGTTTGTGACGTACTGAAAAAAATAGTTTTTTTTTTTTTTTTACGTTGTGTGATTGACATTCTGCTCATTGCTGCTTGAAGCCAAGTCGTGGGAGTTTTTATCTTGACTACTCCCTGCTTTTCTGCAGAAATTAACAACTGAGACAATCTCCCTGCTGCTGTGAACTCCACATGTTGTGCCACTGGTGCTACAGAGAGACCGCTCGGGCATGAAGATGAAGCATGTTTTCGTGTGTAAACCGCATGCTACAATGCATCCGTCATTCCACCAGTCGATGCAGTCAAACACGTCACGGACACAGACACGCACACACAAATCATCCAGGGCTCCACATGAACAAAACTCAAACGTGTGGGGTTCGTCTGAAGTGGGGCGACAAATCCCACAAACCCCTAAATATCTGTATAACCTTTTGCCTACGCGTGTTTTTTCCACAATTGCAGGAACCCTCCTGATGATGGCGTTGTGCGAGCAGGTCCACGTGTACGAGTACATCCCGTCTTTGCGGCAGACGGACCTGTGCCACTACCACGAGCACTACTACGACGCGGCGTGCACGCTGGGCGCCTACCACCCACTGCTGTTCGAGAAGAGCCTGATCCAGCGCATCAACACGGGGCCCGAGGCCGACCTCAAGCAGAAAGGCCGGGTCACGCTCCCGGGCCTTGGCTCCGTCCACTGTGAAGGCTGAACCCTTCCGCATCCGCGTCCGAGGACGACCAATACCACAATAATGTGCTACAAACGCCCACACACACACACACATACACACATGCACACGCGCACACACACAAACACACACACACATCCCCCCCCCCCCACCCCTTTGGCTGACAAGGGGGAGGAGTGCAATAATGCCACAGGAGATAAGGGGTTTGTCGGTGATGGAGGGTTGGGGGGGCTACAACACAAGGAAATATATATACAGAAGATCAGACCCATGATGAACACTAAGCCATAACCCCGTAAAGGTGGGATCAACTTTGGGGCATTGGGAGAAGACGTCATCTCCGTCTCCTTAACCTGGCGTGTCAGGTGTTTTTTTGTGTTTGAAGCGACAGGCGGTTGCACCACTGTTCCAAACGGACTTCCTGCTTCAGCTGAGCCATGTTAGCAGGGGAGCTGACGCGGGTAGCAATAGGTCCATGTTTTTAGGTCGTCGGTATCTGGGTGTAATTTGAGTATTGTGAACTCTGTGTCGGTCGACACATCTTTTGGGTGGTCCCTCACTTGGTCTATCGGAGGGAGAAAGAAAAAAATATCACTGTAATGTCGGTGATTACTTTTTTTTATATTAGTCTACAGAGTTGTGGACATTTACGACTGCGGTGGTCTGCACTGAATGTCATTCTCTCTGACACACACGCGCACACCTGTGCGCACGCTCAGCTCAGCTTCATTTAGAAGCTGTACATCAGACATACATGAGTGTATAGGTCATCAGTATTATTGTTTAACAGGCTGGATGTACATTTTACACACAACATTAATATTTGTATTTTGAGCTTTCTTCAAAATATCCTGTCAAGTCAGAAAGCGGTTTCAATTTTTTTGGGAGTCAAATATCAGGGTTTTCTTCTTGGTATTGTTCTCATCAATCAGAATTGAAAACACATGGCTGTGCCTGTGTTTTAAGGCACGGCCATGTTTTAATTTGCATGACATGACGACACACCCAGGCACACGCACGCCAACTGGCAACGGGGTTGTCCCTCCTAGCACTTGAAGGTCGACATCTGAATCGATCCCAAACGGGTTTGTCGGAGAGGCAGTCTGAGAACCCAGTGCCTGGTTGTCTACAGAACACAACCCTGGAGAAACATGCAGTATCCACCCATTCTTAGTGCTCCTGTCGAAGCCAGCGCTGTGCACTGTGCCACACAATACGGCGCATATCAGCCCGCATTAGAAGGCCAGACGGTCTTCTTCCCGTTGAATGTAACTATAAACCCTACATAATTGTCATATCTGCTTGGTGAGAGCGCTGCTGAAATCGTGTCGGCGTCAACACGCGACTCACTGAACGCGTTTAGCTCTCGTGTGTCGTGCGCGACGGCACGGCCTCCGTCCCTTTCCGCCGAGTACGTACAGCCTACTCATATGTCCTGAATCCCCCCTCCACGTCAATATTGATTTGTTCGTTGTTCTGTGATCCGCGTAAGCCCCGCCCTAGCTAGATGGCGAACCTGTGGAACTCATGGCACAGATATCCACAGCAGCCGGGGTCACCGGGTCAGGGTCTTGCCGCGCGTACGCAGCGAGAGCGGTCGGAGCGCCTTTAAGCTAGCACAGATATATTGGCGGAGCAGCGGCCCAGCCTAAAGTGTTTGTAAATGTCACGGGAATGGTGTTCATCTGTGGGCGGGAAATATCACCCGTATTCCTCGATTGAATTTTGGTGAAGTGCATTCTCTTCTAAAGAGGAGTCACTGTGTGCCATAATGGTGTGTGTGGTAGATCCAAATGTGCTCAAAAGTACGTCCTTGTTTTTGTTTTTTAACTCTTGTTCGGGTCCGCCTGGAATAGTTAAGCTTTTGTAAAAAAAAAAGAATAAAAAAAAAGATTTGTCTTTGTTTGTTGGCAATCATGGTGCCTAGCATTGTTCTGTGTCAACTGGTTTTAATACGACTATGCTTTAATCCATCTCCGCAGGAGGCACCTGTTGAAAGGAGCTGGCCAGATATTGAAATTGTTTTAGATGACAAATCTCTGGCTTGTGTTTGTGTAAAATAATTATTTCATTAAGCTTGTGGTAATGCAATATGATATGGAGTCGGTTGACTTTTTTTCCATTTTTGCCCCAGCTTTTCCTTATTGGTCGTGCAAAGAAAATCTGTGAATTTGTTGATTTTATTGAACAAAAGGGTAACGGATAACATTTTAAATATAATGTACATAAATCCATTTCGTTTTTTTTATTCTAATCTTTGTTTTTAAACGTTCCGATGCACAGAGCATGTAAATCTGAGTGTGGACTGAAAGTCTTATACGGTGTGTGTGGGTGATTTATTATTATCCTTTTTTTCCAGGGGTTTTGCCATTACCAGTGCATGTGTGTGTGGATAGGTTGGTCGCCTTTGCAGCTATTACCTTTGCCCTGGAAGCACTCAAAGACATGCTGTGCCCTATAGCAGATACGATGCGTTTGACCAAATGGTGCCAAATGTAAAATCTTTAATGATGCGCTACTGTGCGTTGATGGCAGGCAAGGGGGCACTCCTTAAGGAGCTGGAGCTTCTTGTTGCGGCCGGATTCGATTTTGAATTGATTTACCCTAAAAAAAGAAATACATGAAATAGAAAGCTCTGTGAGATGTGGATCTCCCTCTTGCTATTGAACGAGGTACACCGTGCCTAAACCTGCCAACAAGGCCCTTTTGGGCTCGGAAGATTGTGGATCAGTATTGCTCTCTCTCTTTTCAATGGGCCTCCATGACGTCTCCATGTCACGTTCTGTGGCCGGTGCTGCTGGTTCCAACCCTTCCCCGCCCCGCTAACTGTTACAGGAGGAGGAGAGGACAAGAAGCACCCGGACACAATGCTGGTCTCAAACTCTCTTCGGCCTTTGAAAAAAAGAAAGCCACCACGACCCGTCACTGAAGCCCCCTTTCTTAAACTTGAATGAATATTTAAATAACCGACTGTTTAAATGATGATCAGCTTTTCTTTTGTTTGTTTTTTACCATTCAAATAAAGATGTTGTAAATGTACAACAGTCTGTCTTGGCTTATCTCTCTTGTCCACACACACACACACACACACACACACACACACACACACACACACACACACACACACACACACACACACACACACACGGGGGTATACCCCATTTTATAATTCACAGCTAATCTCATTCATTACACTCAGACACGCACAAAAACACAGGACGTTTTATGAACCGCAAAACATTTCCTCCTGGCTAACCTCATTCATTACTCTCACATCGACACACACGCGCGCTGAGCTTGCGGCCCACCTGTTTGTTCATCAGGATGTAAATGAGGGGGTTGATCACCGTGCTGCTCTTGGCCAGCAGCGAGGGAACCACACTGGCCACCGGGCTGATGATGTTGTCCGGGCCGAAGGTGGCCATCATGGCCACCACGCCGTAGGGCATCCAGCACACCAGGTAGCACACCACCGTGGTCAGCACCATGAACAGGATGCGGTACTCTCTCCGGCGTGCCGCCGTCCTGCGGTGCTTGCCCACCTGCGTGACGACAACATACACAAAACACACACACACACACACACACACACATACACACCACTTTGAGATTCAGACACATTTGGAATTATTCATTAAGAGTCTAGACCAACAGATCTGTATCATGTGTTGGTTTGGAAGTGCAACTCAAGCACAGAAACATGGCCAGGTGACTGTAGTTACGTTACAAAGTATGGAAGGCATCTATAGAGGCAGAACAGGATTCGGTAAGCAACATTGTGGGTGACCAGGGGCACCCCTTGCCTAGTGATTTGAACCGTTGCCATCTGGCAGACGATATCGCCCACTCTACTTACCGAAAATAGCTCCAAGATTTCACTTGTAGCACGAGCCATTAAGTTATTAAAAGGGTAAAGCACTAAACACTAGAACCTTAACCCCCAAACACTTTCTCTCTGCCTCTTAACTAATGAATTATCAGTTAGGCTGTGACAGGGAGGTGATGATGATCTAATTTCTTAAAATGTTAAATGAATAGGCCATTGGGATGCCCCAAAGCGTGTTAGTCACAGAGGAGACGAGGTGAATTCACTTGCCTCACCTACTTCTAAATGTTAGGGCAAAGATGCTCTGATTGTACATTTGAGTCATATTGGACTGGAACTTTCTGAACCCAAAAAGATAACATGGGCACATCTGTTGGTGAGGAAGTACTACTCCTTAGAGTTGTCCCTCTATTTCCTGATATCAAAAACGAGTGATGGGAGAGAATGATTTATTTTCAACCCTCCATACAAGACCAGCTCTCATATTGACATGTATTGGTTGCAAATACTTGTATGCTAGGGGATCTTTCTATTTACTAGAGCCTCATCCAACTAATCGTGAGCGACAGCCTTTCCATAGTCTCCCCATTGCTTAAAGATCCCATGCCATTCTATTTTATGATGCTTTAATATAGGTATTAGTGGGCCACAAACACAGTATTCAAAGACGTCCCCGAAATTCAGCCGTGGTGCAGAGTTACAGTCACTCCGAAACAGTCGCACATTGAGCTTCCCCCAAACGCGCTGTTTCGGTGGGCGTGTCAAGGCAGGTCAAGGAGGGGGGTGGGGGTGTGGCCCTGAGCAGCTTGTAGCCACTACCATGCGCTCTGTATGCGGTGGGCGTGTCAAGGCAGGTCAAGGAGGGGGGTGGGGGTGTGGCCCTGAGCAGCTTGTAGCAACTGACAGTACCATGCGCTCTGTTTACGGTGGATGTATCGCAATGGCTCTTAGAAACCCATATTATACATAGATATCTATATCATATAATATATAATATATATTATCACGGCCAAAAGCTGTGTGAGCCTCCAGACGATAGGTTATTATGAATCTCAAACGACCGCGTCTACTTCAGATTGATGTGGAAGTGGAAGAACCAGAGACGTCGGAGAACCCGACGAAGTCCTTTGTGATTCATTATATCGTCTGGACGCGCACACAGCTTTTGGCCGTGATAATATGTATTATTTGATATAGATATCTATGCATTATATGATATTATTTAGATATAGAGCAGAGCTCCAGGACTGTAACGCAAGTGTTGTACACTTCCTTGTTATTTGGATAACCGTTCTGCTGTTGTTGGTGTGATGGCGCATAACACGTAGGACTCTCGTCTCTGGTATTTCTACAACGAGACTCGTAGTGGGGGTTATCTCAGCCATGGTTGAGAATGAATTGGGGGAAAGGAACTTTGGCTTTGACTCCCTGAAGTAGGCTACATGAACCACGACATGGAGGAGAAAGGGATTGTTGGCCGCGAATGTATCCCGCTTGAGCCCTGCTTCCCGCCGCCTCGGCAGCGGTCAGCGCTAATCACCGCCTCGGCAGCGGTCAGCGCTAATCACCGCATCCTGAAGCCGAGGCGGTGGTCCATCGGCAGCGAGGCTCCGGCGGGAGACGACCGCGGTCAACAATCCCTTTCTCCTCCATGTCGTGGTTCATGACTTCAGGGAGTCAAAGCCAAAGTTCCTTTCCCCCAATTCATTCTCAACCATGGCTGAGATAACCCCCACTACGGGTCTAGTTGTAGAAATACCATAGATGAGAGTCCGACGTGTTATGCGCCATCACACCAACAGCAGAACGGTTATCCAAATAACAAGGAAGTGTACAACACTTGCGTTACAGTCCTGGAGCTCTAAATCTAAATAATATCATATAATACATAGATATCTATATCAAATAATACATATTATCACGGCCAAAAGCTGTGTGCACGTCCAGACGATATAATGAATCACAAAGGACTTCGTCGGGTTCTCCGACTTCTCTGGTTCTTCCACTTCCACATCAATCTGTAGTAGACAGAACCCTGCGCTGCCTGCTGCCTGCTGCCGGCGCGAGGCACCACCGCCCGGCTGCCCGCTGCCGGGCGGTGGTGCTTCGCGGCGGTGGTGCCTCGCGGCAACCTGCGGCAGGCAGCATGTCGCAGTTCATGTAGTTCGATGTCGTTCTGCCATTGCATTCAAAATTCTGTAACTAGCCTGTTACTACGAACTAAGCAACTACCGTACACGTATTAGCATTTAGCACTAGCTCAATCACGACTCCTTCAGAATTCTTGTGGGTGGTTACGAACCAACCAAGTGGGCAGGGCCATGAATAATAATTTGACAACGCTACGTCACAGTGTCACCTTATCCAGATCGGCTCATTTCTTCTGCCTTTTTCCTTTCATTGCCTATTGCATTCAGCAGACAAACTGCATAGATTTCAAACTTACCACAGCTCACAAACTTATTCAGACCTATGTTATTTAACAAACAATAGGAAAAATGTGATTTTAATGGCATGGGCTCTTTAACGGTTGCAATGTTATTTAAACAGGCAGCTCTAACAGAGCTTTGTCTGAGTCATAGACTTGTTTTTCTTCTGCACACAAAGGTTTTGGTTTGTGTGCAGAGCATCAGCACTGTGGACCCACGTCTGGGAAACCAACGGGAGCAGTGAAACCAACACAGAGCTAATCATGTGTGAAGGACATTTAGTAAAGGCAGCTTATTGCTGCCAGGGGTCCATTACCAAAACAGAAGAATATACCCATTCAGCACAGGACCTAGGTGGTATGGCCCAGTACGTGTGAGTGTATGTATGTGTGTATGTGTAGTGTGTGTGTGTGTGTGTGTGTGTGTGTGTGTGTGTGTGTGTGTGTGTGTGTGTGTGTGTGTGTGTGTGTGTGTGTGTGTGTGTGTGTGTGTGTGTGTGTTTGCAATAATGTGCAGGTCATGCAAAGTGTACCTATTTCCACTGAGTTTGCAGATCATAATCTTTTTCCAAGTACTACAAATGAATAATACTACAGATATGCGTCCACCCCACAGACTCCACTTCCACCATCACCTCCTCACCCCCCCACTACCACCATCAACTCCCTTCCTGACTGCTAAGGGCTACAGCTACAGCACCTTCTTCAAGGTGAGGCTGGTAGGTAATCATAAGAAGCCAATTCTCTGTACCACATCCAGATAAAATCACAGAAGCAGCCACCTTGGAGGGATTGTCATTCTCCCCCCCCCCCCCCCCCGCGCAATGTCCTCAACGCATTTGAGCAGAACATAACCTCAGAGACCAGGTTCCCGTCCCGTTTTTGTCCGTTTGTTTAACGTTTTCTAACAAACGATTATCTTCTGACTAGAGAAGACCCAGCCAGTCTCGTTTCAAATTGAATGTGACAAGATTGCAGATTTGTGTCTCCAAATGTGTCGTTGATCGCTGCAAGTAAGCGCTTGACCGGTAAGTGAGCTGGTTCTCGAACACAAATGAAAAACTTGACACGGTAATATCCGAATGTAACGGACACGGGTGTCCTTCTATCAGAAGTCCCTTCCTCTTTCTCACCGCTCGCAAAATGAAACCACGCAACTGAAAGCCCCCATCTCTCTTGTTTCTGAACGCATGTAACTGAAAGCTCCAATCTCTGTCGTTGCTGAACCCTTGTAACTGAAAGTCCAGTCGACTACAGTCATTGGTTTGTGTGTCGGCCGGGGTTAGCCTTCTTCCTGCTTTAGGTCATTAGTTCAAATCCTGCACAGTGGCCTTCCACCCTGTTTATCTTCGGGTCCTCCTGCCTCTATGACCGTGATCCAGTTCAGATCAGCCCAGGGGAAGCCCGGGGTGCTGTAGAGGTCAGTGCTTGGCCCCCTGCTACATTTCACAGAATATATCCAGGGACTACAAAGGGGTTTATAAACTCTCCATAACCTTTCTGTTCCCCCAGAAGACCCTTGCTCAGTTGTCAAACCAGGCTGGCTCTCTAGATCAGGGGTCACCAACCTTTTTGAACCTGAGAGCTACTTCATGGGTACTGAGTCATACGAAGGGCACCCAGTTTGATACACTCTTCTGAAATAACCAATGAATTTGCTCAGTTTGCCTTTAGTTATATATTATTAATATTGATTAATGATACTCATCTATGTGAAGACACTGATCATGTTAATGATTTCTCACAATAATTATCAACAATGACTTAAAAAAGTTGCGAAAGAGTTGTTCAAGAATGAGCTGTGCTATTCTCAGAACAGGCCTGCGGTTCCCCTCATATGGTCCTTGCGGGAGCCCTGGTGCCAACGGGCACCGTGTTGGTGACCCCTGCTCTAGATGAAGGCCACCACACACCTTCAGCCCAGTTCAGATCCTTAAAGCTGTGGTGTTGAGAATAGGACATCCGGATTGGCACCCACACACAGAGCATCAGTCACCAGGCTGGAGGCTTCCACCCACCTGGTCCTCAAGCAGAACCCAGACTCTGTTCATGAGACGGTCTGCATAGTACCTCACACCCCGTCACCCTTCAATCTGTATTTTTAATGCCTCAAGCTATCCTGGAGTTGACGTCAAACTCACTTGCAAGTCTGCACGAACCTGTCTGCGGAATGAAAGTTCCCAAGAAAGTTCACTGCAACGTATTCTACATGCAAATATCGCTCGCCGCATAATGAACTATAAAGGAGTCCATACCTCAGAAACCTAAAAAGCGACCAATCCTATGTCTATACATATACACAGTATACATTGTGTAGGCTACCTACCTGTTTGACAGCCCAGAGCAGCCGGCCGTAGCAGTAGACCATAAGCAGCATAGGCAGGCCCAGGCAGAAGATGAAGAGGCAGATGATGTAGGCGTGGGACTGGGCTGTCCGGACCTTCCAGGACACGGAGCAGCTGGTCCCGGCGCCCTCGAGGTCGTAGCTGCTCCAGCCGAGCAGGGGGGGCACCGTCCAGATGAGGGAGTAGACCCAGGAACAGCACACCGCCACCAGGGGCTTGCGGTAGTCGGGCCAACGGTTGTTGTTGCACACGGTGAGCGTGCTGTAGCGGTCGTAGGACAGGATCACCAAGGAAATCAGCGACACGATGCCTGAGGGCATCCGGACGAGAAAGAGAGGGAGACAGGGGGGGGGGGGGGGGGGGGAGAGAGGGAGAGATGGAATAAGAGAGTGAAGGAGAGAGAGAGAGAGAGAGAGAGAGAGAGAGAGAGAGAGAGAGAGAGAGAGAGAGAGAGAGAGAGAGAGAGAGAGAGAGAGAGAGAGAGAGCAGGAGGGAGAGGTGGTGAAAGAGGGAGATAGGGAAATAGAGTGAGAAATACAGAGAGAGAGAGAGAGAGAGAGAGAGAGAGAGAGAGAGAGAGAGAGAGAGAGAGAGAGAGAGAGAGAGAGAGAGAGAGAGAGAGAGAGAGAGAGAGAGAGCAGGAGGGAGAGGTGGTGAAAGAGGGAGATAGGGAAATAGAGTGAGAAATACAGAGAGAGAGAGAGAGGGAGAGAGAGAGAGAGAGAGAGAGAGAGAGAGAGAGAGAGAGAGAGAGAGAGAGAGAGAGAGAGAGAGAGAGAGAGGAGGGAGGGAGATAAGCAAAGACAGGAAAAACAAGGCCTAATAATGCGCATAAATATTCATTATTATGCTCATTATTTTGGCTATTCTCCTGTGATACCGTTCATTATGTTCAGTTAACTACGTGTGCATCAGTCACCTGTTGTAATTGTGTGTGGAAGTAGTTAGTATCTGAGAGTTGCATTTTCTGCCATCTGCAACAACTTGCAGGCTTCGATAATTACATTGAGCCTCACATGACACTTATATAAAGGGTGTGTGTGTGTGTGTGTGTGTGTGTGTGTGTGTGTGTGTGTGTGTGTGTGTGTGTGTGTGTGTGTGTGTGTGTGTGTGTGTGTGTGTGTGTTGTTCTCAGGCATGATTTACATTTATGAAATTGATTTTGTTTTGGAACAAAACTTTTGTTGGAAACCTTTGAGAAATCATACCTGGTGATGAACCTCCCAGTCAGAAGCCCTGATCAAATTTGTCAATAACAGATAAGATCACTAGATTAGGTTTCATAATAAATATGAATAACTTATTAAGTTATTAATTAAGCATAATATAGCCCTTTTACAAGAAAAGTTAACTACCATTTTAACAACAATGATTAAAAATATGTTTAAGGGGTACTAAATACCTCACACCGTCTTAAGTGATAAATGCTGGTATGTGTGTAAAATATGATACTAAGAACACCTTTCAGTTGACCTATCCGGGGTGCTTCCTTTGTTAGATACACATTGAACAGAAAATAAATACAATGAGTATGACACACATTTCATAAAAAGGTTTTTTCTTTTCACATTGAAACATTACGTTATCCACAGTTAAAACGATTTTGTGATGTTGTGAACATTTCAATCAATAATATCCAAGGATGACTTTTTTTGGTCTTAAAAAGAATAGAATGGCAAAAATAACGAGTTTTCTCATTATGTTCTCGTTATAAAGCAAACAATAGTCGCAGAAAATTGACCAATTTAATGTATGCATACAGCAGTCTCCTCTTTAGCAGATTGAGCCAAGAATACAGTCTCACAGAGCCTTTTACCACAGTTTCACCTCCTCCCCAGTAGACTGTGATCCTTAGGGAAGGGGGGCACAGTTGTCCTCCTCTTCTGTGAGGCAATTTGTCCTCACATCACAGGTGGGAGATATTTACACAAAGGCCAGAGATTCCTGTTTTCTCACCAAACAGATATATACATAAAGGGGTCACTGCTTTGTCGTGACCGGTTCACGCAAGGACACAGGAGGACAACAATTGGGAACTAGATAACTCTATTTTACAGCTGGGGTGGCTATAACAAAACCTCAAGAAAAACCTTAAATGATTCAAACTGAACAGCATATCGATTTTTCCATCACATCACCTAAAAGACCATATAGTCTGCAGATCCACTTGACCCCTGAACTGGTTTATCAATCGTATTTTCCAAATCTAAAAAAACAATTACATGCATTTTCCGAGCAGGGAATGGGCCATGTAGGGGGATTACTGTTCCTATGGCAATAGTCTCCATAGTTTTCTGCCACAACCGAGGAAAGAATGGCACAATAAATGCATTGGAAGGCATGGCAATGCGGGTCGCAGTTGGATACTGTGTTGGAACTCAAGAAACCAACTTGATTAGAGAGAGGTCATCTGTACGTCGGACAATGGGACACATGATTCTTCTTCTTGTTGTTTTTTAGGGAAACTGTTCTTTGACCTCAACCTGATGTTTCTGAGGGGAAATCAATCACCCCGATGGGGAATTTAAGGGTTACAGCAAAAAAAATAAAAACATAAAAGAAGGTGAGGAAGACTTAAATAATTTAGCGACAAAGAGATGAATTGCCCCATAGTTAGTAGTAAATGGCAATATGACACATTCCCCATTAATAGGCAATGGTGTAGATGGATGCTAATTAGTAGACAAACAAAGAAAATATTTAAATATAGAATGGAAAGATATTAATTATGAAAAACCCAAGACATTTGAGTTTTCAATTCATGATATATACACAAATATTTGGTTGCCTGCAGACTGCCATTGTATGCAGTGTTTACAATAATGAGTTAAGCACACACACACACACACACGCACACGCACACGCACACACACACACACACACACACACACAAAAACACACACACACACACACACACACACAGTGTACACAGTTGTCTTTTTTGCTGTCCAATCTGCCTGGTTTGTGTCCGTTTCACTCAGCCACCTGAAGGCTGAACCATGTTGCTTAATCATTCTACTTGCATCTTCATTCAACAACAGCCAATGCAGCTTCAGGTAGCTAGTAGCATGAGGACATTTTTAGATCGTTTTTTATAGCATTTTTATAACAAACCTCTCCATCCAAAGGCCACACACTAGACATTCACCATTCACACTTCCACACTCTTTATAATACGAGGACTCTTTATGTGTCTGTAGTCCGATCGACTGTACACTCTGCGGCTGTATAGCTGAGGACCCAACGAAGTGCAGTGTTGAGTATCGAGTTGCTTGGATGAGTGTTTCTTGCCAATGCTGAAAGTAGCAGTACTGGAGGCCAATCACATCTGAACAGCTTTGAACGGGCACGTTTTGTTTAACAAAATTAGAAAGAATGTGCAGCAAAATATCAATTTCTTTCAATCACTTTCGATTGGCTCCAATTAGGGCATGTCGATGTCACCTGGCAATATTGTACGTCACACTAAAAAGTATCCGTTCTTTTTTCTGGAATTACCATTAGAGGGAAAATTTAGACTCTTTTTATTCATACATATCCACACTTGTGAGGTGTGATTTGTGTGACAGCAGTATAATTCCGACCCACTAAAATATGTCTGATGACTGCTGTCCACAAATCATCCAACACTTCATTGCTCTCCACCAACCCATTATATTCCTAAATGAAAGCTGTCCACCTTGATAATTAAACAAGCACACACACACACACACACACACACACACACACACACACACACACACACACACACACACACACACACACACACACACACACACACACACACACACACACACACACTCACACACACACACACACACACACACACACACTTACACACACACACACACACACACACACACACACACACACACACACACACACACACACACACACACACACACACACACACACACACACTCACACACACACACACAGTGTCACAAGACCGGGTTTCTCTGTGAATGCCTTATCCTCATGGACAATATCCTTATGGACAATATGCATGATGGATTTTCTTCTCCATCCCAGTCCACCGATCCTATCTGATCGTACCTTCCTCAAGAGTCAAGACACATATTCCATTCCAAAGCGTTCCATGTTCAGCCCTTGCTCTATCAGGGGACACTGTACATTGTAAAGTCATTGTAAAGTATATACAGCTGGCATGTTGCTTACGCATGAGCATGTCATATGCTCATGCATGTGACATCTCAATCTATCGTGCTCTCTTGTTCTTCAGCGCTCACAAATAAACTCCCTGTTTCTACTCTGTCGGTTTCAGTTATAATAGTCATATGTAAGTTAACACAGGTTCAACGCATCACATGTTCCAAGTCATGCACTAAATGGGGGATATATGATCTGTTACAAAAGCATAATCTCCGCCATCCGGGTCGCTCTAAGCGTCATTGGGCATCTGTGCAGCTTAAGCATTACCGTCATTTTAATGAGGCTATGGGAGAACATGATGAACTCTATGTTTGCAATGTGAGATTCTAGACATAAATAGGCATCTGTCTGAGAACCCATACACTGAACACTATCACACTCAGTCAGCAACAGCACAGTCTCTGGGGTGAATCACCTCTTCTTTGGACTTGGTCCTTCTTATTGGCTGAAGCTGTGGCTGGTCATGAGACTTCCTATATTCGATGTATTCCATATTCCATACATTATTATAAAGCTGAATAACAATTGTTCTTGTGTGACAGAAAGAGCTGATAGCCAGAAGAGGATGGGAGCTCAATAAGATGTTGCCTCAGAGGCGCGGGGAAGCTTCTGACTAGCTGTGATCTGTCAGTAAATCGTGGCACGTATTGCACTCTGGTTCACTACACAATGCACATGAATACATCAACAAAGCAGACGAATCTCCTAAACAGCAAAGGCTGTTTTTATCTGAGGAAACTGAAACACATGTCAGTGCCACAGACCCCTGTGAGGGGGAAATGAACAGAAGGAAGGGAGGGGGGGGGAGGAGACGCGTCTATGGCATTATTTCTCATCCGTGTGCGAGCAATAGATAAATGCTGGGAGACAGCGTCATTATTCTACAGTGTTCTCCTCAAACGGCAATGTCAAGCCATCTCCACCTGCCCAGTGGAATGAAGATCGCTGTTCCACAGAGGTGTGTCCATGGCCCTGGTCTGAGACCTTACTCCATTGCTATGCAGAACAGAATCTCCTGAACCACTGCTAACGTCCAGCACACTTGTTTGACGGCCACACGGGAGCACGTGCACACAGACATGCATTTGCAAAATGAGCACAGAAACCGAGTGCAGACATGCATGCATGCACACATAAGCACATCTTACTTTTAGGTATGCACACGCATTCACACAGATGCACGCATGTATGCACAATACTCCACACAAGCACACACACACACACACACACACACACACACACACACACACACACACACACACACACACACACACACATACACACACACACACACACACACACACACACACAATGTGTGTATGTGTATGCGTAAAATACAGTTGCTTTGCTAGGATGCTTCAAAGATAGTTAGTATTGTGGCCATGCCATGGAAGCAAAAAATACATATAAATCAACAATCAATCTTATTGGTTGAATTATATGCATTTTAAGAAAGCATCATATAGGTTGCTGAATTAGCGTATCAACAAAACAAGCAGTGCTAATGAGGGAACATTGGAAAACATAACATTAATAAAAGTGAAAGTAATATTAAGACAAAAAAAGACAAAGACAATACATCAACGTCAAATGATGGATTGGAAGTTTCATGAATCTCATTGACAAAGAATTCCTGAACACCGTCAGTGTGTGTGTGTGTGTGTGTGTGTGTGTGTGTGTGTGTGTGTGAGAGTGTATGTGTGTGTGTGTGTGTGTGGCTGTGTGTGCGTGTGCGTTTGCGTGTGTGTGTTCTTTTAGAGATGCATGGGGGAGATGAATGGCAAGAGCTGAAATGTGTGTAGATAACAACTGACAAAGCTTGATCATAATATACGGAAATGTTCTTATAAGGGAGCATTATATGCAGATCTAGTAATAGTCAGCAATCCATAACCTTGGGACCTGTCATTTTGCAAGCAACATGTAGTGATATGTCAATATATCTAGTTGGTACTGTAAGGTAAGTTAATGTTCTGTAGGGACGCTTGGTCCATATTACTATAAATTATATTAATTATGAATGCAGAACCTAATTGATATAGTTAAAGAAATATGATGATTTGTAAAAAATGCTATGTTTAATAATGGATCGCATGGTAAAATGGTAGCATGGTATAATGCAAGAAAAGTAGCCGACTCCATTAAAATCCATAAGAGATGACTTAATCCTTCAAACACCTATATGAAACGAATCACATGTCAAAACCAAAGCTCTCTCAATATGTAAGGAAAGTTATGCATCTGCATGAAAGACAGAACCTTAAGAAGACAGGACATTTTAGGACGATAAACAACGAAGGGAAATATGCATAAGCAAAAGGCTTTTACTATAAAAATCCTATAACCATACCAGCGCTCTGGGCAGAAGTTAAAAAGCGATTAGCCGTGCAGTGCGGTCCTCGTGGATAGAACTGTTTACTCACCAAAGCAGGAGTTGACGAAGCCATACCAACTGCAGCCAATGCGACCGAGCAGCCACCTTCCCTTGATGCTGGACGCAAAACTGAGTGTAGTGCCAAACACGCACACCAGCATGTCACTGATACTAATGTTTAACAAAAGCATATTCACGGGAGTTCGCAGTGTCTTGAATTTGCAGAACAGCAGCAGCACAACAAAGTTATTTACGAAGCCAAAAGTCATGATGAAGCCCAGGGCAACGGACAGCACGACGAACCCTGTCGGGGACAGCATCTCCGTGCCCGTTGATGTACTAAAATCCCGGTCGGCGCTCACGTTGAAGCTGTAGTTGAGATCAGGCGGGCCCGAAAACATCGTGCTGGTTAACGGTCGGAAAAGTTGGAAGGCAGTTGGACTTCTGGAAGGTAGTTTCTTTGCTTCTTTTTTTTTTCTTTTTTTACATTGTTGAAAAATCGGTCAGAATAAAGTATACATCCATCTGTCGTTGTCCATGTTTTTTTGCGTCTTCAGAAACATGAAATATTCTGCTCCTCAAAATATTCCCATACGAAATGCTGGCACAGGTGAGTGGCCTATTTATAATCGAATACATTTATATTTAGAAATGTTGATCCACGCCATTGCGATGATAACATTAGGCATATTAGTTTGCAGACGCGCTCCGTTTCTTTGCTACAGAAATCTGTCAAAGACAAAGTACAATCATAATGCGCAGAGCTCATCCATCGATGTGCTCACCTTTACGCCCAAAAGACCGTTCGCCAATTGGACAGTTGAGCCAAAATCTTTTACATGCTGACGTTTAGTAAAAAAAAATTCTGTACTTTCGACAATATTCTGTGAACGTGAACCCCTTCGACTATAGAGCATCTTTTATTGGTATCTCTCTACGTCACCAGAGTAATAGGACGTGTGTGTGTGTGTGTGTGTGTGTGTGTGTGTGTGTGTGTGTGTGTGTGTGTGTGTGTGTGTGTGTGTGTGTGTGTGTGTGTGTGTGTGTGTGTGTGTGTGTGTGTGTGTGTGCATGTGTGTGTGTGTCTATGTGAGAGTGTGTGTGTGTGTGTGTGTGTGTGTGTGTGTGTGTGTGTGTGTGTGTGTGTGTGTGTGTGTGTGTGTGTGTGTGTGTGTGTGTGTGTGTGTGTGTTAGAGAGAGGCAGAGAGAGAGAGAGAGAGAGAGAGGGGGGGGGGGGGGGGGGGGGGGGGGTGGTCAAGGGGACGGACATTTGACAGATTCCAAGAGAGCCCATTCAAATATATGTTGCTGCCAAACACACACGTTTGATTATGGCTTGCAAAAGCTCTAACTTGCAATATGCAAGCATCGTATTGGAAGCTACATTTGAGTGGCCGTAAAGCATGACCCTCACGAATCATTATATTGATTACAACACTGATTATATTGTGAATAACATAATAAGGTCTATATTATTTTTCACGATGCCATTAAAGAAGGAGTTATTCACATAATTAACGGATAATCAAAGAGCCTAACCATATGTCATGTGCAAATCTGATTATCTTAAACCTGCAGCATGACGTGCAGCATTGAAATTATATCAATTTTTTGTGATTTTTCAACCAAAATATAATTTTAATTAATGTTTTTCTTTAAAGAGACTCTGGTGAATGACCTGGATTGAAGCATTCATCTGCTTAAGGCTGACATTTTCTCGCGGTAAACGAATCAGGAGGGAGGAGTGTTTCCCTCAACCAACTCTCGTTTTGGATGAAATGAATCAGGTTTCTTCCATGCCATAAAGGGGGACCCCAGATCTTTGCGCTATAAAGCTGCCACTCTGCTTGTCAGGCGAGGTCAACCCAAAGAAACCTTCCCTAAATTGTCCTAATATTTTATTAATGCAGTGCATGATTAAATGCTGAATATTGTTTTTTAAGCTAAATAAAATATCGTTCTTTTTTGTTGTTCAACATTACATGATAGTTAGGATACTACTCATAGAACCCTTGGACAAGAATCCTGCAACCCCTGCCCCATAATGGTATTGTAGCCTATAACTCAATTTACCGCTAGAATGACTAAATGACTAAACAGTCAATATACAGGTATAAATCTTTAAAATATGATAGCAATACAGTAACGGCTCTGGTCTTGGATTTAACACAGATTATGAATCTTCACATTTATATCCACAATAAAGTTTTTGTCTTTCATTATGGATGATTTCAATATTAATCAATTAAACATTTACATTTTTTAGGAACGCAACATGATGTCAACGTTTATAAATGCGTTTAGTCGCAGATGGGTCAGTGCAATGTGGTAGTTTCCTAAATCCGAGTCTTCTATTTATGAATGAACCATTGTGCCTGAGGTGGATGAACCCGAGATTTGAAGTTATGTCTGAATGTGTTGAATGGCTTGACTTTTACTAATCTGTTATTTACATTAATTATCAATTGCATGTTTTGGATATATATGCGATGTCAACAAATAGTGTCAGAAGTCGAATTAAACATTTTAATGACTAAATGGGATATTGAGGATTATTATTATCAAAAGTTAAAAAGCAGTCCTTTTAATCAATCCAAGAATTGTCGTTCAACGATCAAACGCGTCGGGCAAACAGTGAAGAACAACCCGAGTTTGTGCTTTAATGCAAGACTGAGTGGTTATTTATTTAATCACTTCGAGTTTTACTTCAGTGAAATTGCTGCTGTCATATCGTTCCCTGACTGGATATTAATACGGGCTGAAGAGGCGGTGTGTTTGTATAAACTAGCCAGCCTCCTGGAGCTAAAGGCTAACCTGAGACGATGCACTTTCGGTACATTATACCGTCTGTTACCCCAACGGGACTACGCTGTTAAAGTGTGTTGACCGTGCGGCATATAAGGACTTCAATCAGGTCACTTAATAGCCGTAATTCGTATTATTCTACAGTAGCACACAGTGCTGGCGATAAGACAGAGCTACTAGTGTCGGGCTAGCCACGTATGACTGGGAAGTGTTGACGTAGCAGCTTGCTAACCAACTTGCTTGCCGAGCCGTCCGACTACTCTCTCAGAACAATGCACTGCGTTGCCAAAACATGATATTTTAGGGTAGCCTATTATTTGACCTGCCGTCTGGTATGTCTGGTGACGACCGAAAACATGGGCAGTCTTGAGTTAAAGTGCAGTGGTAGTGTTGTTGTTGCGAGTCCCATGTTGCATTGAGCAGATAATGAATCGGATAGTGTGGGTGATCTCAGGGATAAACAGGAGAATGATGAAGCTGCTGGTTGCCCTCGCGTTGATCGCCTACATAGCCTGTAAGTACACATCCATGAAAATGATCCAACAACCCACACAGGCGCAGTTTATGTGTCGAGATACTCGCAACCTAGTCGAGATTATTATAAAGTTGCCTGTTGTTTCATCTTGTATCAAGGCGGTGAAGTTACGTCTTTGCCATCTGACAGAACTGAAGGTGGACCATGTTATTGACAGTATCACGGTAGCTTTCGTCTTAACATTTCTCCAGGGCGAAGCTTAATGATCAATAACGTATACACTATTAGCTGCTATGCTGAAAACAGCCACCTTAGTTAAATCATACTTAAATCATGGTATGCAGAGTATGAACAGCGTACATGTTGAGGACCCAAGTTACTCTCCACAATTTATTTTAAGAGTGACATTAACACTCGAGTCGATTATAAAACAGGCACTAAATCTTATCTTACATTTTATAGTGTAATTTGGTGTTAGGTAATCCATGTTAGTCATCCCCAAGTCCCTCCTACTCCTTATAGGGATGGATGGGATGCAATATGTAGGTGGGTAACAATGATTCTAAAACAATGATGGAAAAACAACCTAAAAAATCCGAATGGTGACAAAGATTGTATAATTTCAAATCAAAAGCTAATTGAATTAGTTTGAAGTGAATGGAGCGTTACCATAGTTTGTGATAGTATTTATGAAAAAAGTAATTTGTTTGTATTATGCATAGAGCTGGGTTTCGATTCAAATTTCAAGAATCTATTCGATTCCGATTTTTAAGTTTCAGAATCGATTTTTTTCCGATTTTCTCAGATTCCATACGATTCGATCCGATTTTGATCTGATTTCCGATTCGATCCGATTTTGATTCGATCCGGGGGTTAATGTTATTAAAAATGAAAAATGTATTTGAACCGTTTTCTTCACTTCATGACTGTGTAGAGAAGCAACATATTAAAACTAGTATTATATCAATATTAAACAGCAAATCTTACAAGTATTGGTAGTTACTGATGGCTGGAAGACTGATGAAAAGGTTAAGGGTCAATCTACCTTCAAGAAAGATAATTCAGGACAATAAATGGAGGACATCATTGAGGTGACTATATCTGCAACAGTGGATACCTACTGGGACACTAACCAGTGCATTTTTATTATGCTTGAAAATAATTAAGAATTCACCCAAAAGCGGTTGCTACCAAAAGCATTTTATTTTAAAACTGCTCACACTTAATAAACTGAGAAGTACTGAAACTGGAAGCATAAAATGTAAACGTTGAGCATTTTTCTTTAAAGTGCGAACATAAGAACAGAACAATTTTAAACTGTAAAAGCATTGAATGGCGTCTAAATGAGCATGTTCAAATCTGTTCTAAAACCACACTCAAGATTTGTTTTCAAGAATATGCAGCACCCTAAGTGTTCAAAAATTCGAATAAAATTCGATTTTTTTTTTTTTTTTTTTTAATTAAAAGAAAATCGATCTTTGGACGTACGAATCGATAATCGGTCATTAATATGCGAATCGATTAAAGATTGGAAAATCGATTTTTTCAAGACAGCTCTAATTATGCAGTGGTTGTGGGCGAGGTCAGGACCAGACCTGATTGTATTGTCTACGGAAACAATAATGTTTTTCTCAGCGATGAGGCATGACCTGGTTTTTGGCTTTCAGGGACAAAAACACTAGACAACACGTATTTTCTCTGTTTATTTTCGTCAATATTTATTTTATACAAGGACTTCAGACTTGCCCTCCCTTAGCTTCAGGATGTTCTTAGGTATCGTCATGGTGACGTCTTGCAGTTAAGATACAAGCAGTATCTTGGTGGTACAATATATTAACCTATATATTTGATGCAGGTATATCATTATTTTGTGTGAAGAAAAGTCTTTACTGGTCAGTAAAGGGTAGACAAAAGTTTGCTGACCGAGAGGCCCAATCAAAGCAGATTCTTCATGAATGTCGAGAAGGAAGATGTATACAAGTCTCTTATTGCAATTCTTATCAAGTCTCGCTGAATATTCAATGTCAACGACCTCCTTAAAAATTTGACTGATAATCTCAATGGGACTATCCTTGTTTAATTAAGGTTAAGTGAAAATAAATCAGAACAATGTACCAAAGGTCCTTGCTGGATTTCCCTCAATAGATTGCAAATGACAATCATGCCTGTTATGTTACCATGGATTGTCGAAACAAAACCAACTGTAGGGATGCAAACAATTATTGGCAGAGGTTTATTGTGGTTTATTGCAGAGAGACCAGTATTGTAAAACCTTCTGGTCACAGTTGAGATCATTGTTGCCTGATGACCTAGGTAGACATGAGTTCAGTGTTTTCTGGGCACTCCTAAGTCAGGGCACGTTCAAATTGACGGCAATCTTTCAATAGGCAGTCCCCATTGCCCCGCAGAGGAAGCAATACTTGAAATGCAAGAAATACCAAAAAGTCGAACAAATAATACACAACTAGCAATATGTTGTGCAATATAAATGATCTTTTAATATACAAAATGTCCCGAATTAGATCTTTCTGTAGCCTAGCATGTAATTGTCAATGTTGCCCATACACAATACATTAGATATATCTAGGCAAGGCAAGGCAAGGCAAGGCAACTTTATTTATATAGCACTTTTCATACACAAGGCAGACTCAAAGTCCATCTATAGAAAGCTTGCACGTATGCACGCACACAATTTCGTCATGTTATGAGTTCATGATCTTTCTTTCTGCAATTTTTGAAACCGTCCTACCATTTTTCTTTTCTCTGTTCCAGCTGTCTGGGGAACGTATACGAACATGAGGTATGAGTTTTTCAGGGCAACAAAGATTCTGGTGAATTCCTCATTTTGTAGTGTTTTTTTCTTACAGTGTTTGTGTACTTGTATTCCCCTAACTCGGCATCCTAGATCGATACAGGAACTCAGCGAGATGAAGATTGAGCAAAGAATAGATGAAGTAAGTTGTACTTTTTGGGTTACTTCATGTATTAACTGCATTGCAAGGTAATTATGAGTCTCTTTTATTAGTTTGTTGCTGAAATTCAACTGTTTCCTGGCCATTTATGATTACTCGTTATTCACTAAGCACATAATATTTGCATCATGAAAATCCAGCAACAATTGACCTTGAACTCATACCAGATAATGGGTTGAAGGCAAAAGGTGTTTCACACACTTTTGATCCACAATCTGAGTGTAAAATTGTATAGCAATAAACAGTTCGCAGATGAAAGGGATTATGATAAGTGGGTATGCATTCTTTAATACATCCCTGTTTGGGAGATTCATTTTTTAATCTGATTCCTTGTTTGATTACCAAAAGTAGGCTTTCACTTTTTCAGAGAAGTTGGTATCCAAAACTAAACTGTAGCGATACAATTGCACACGGTCATGTTTATCCAAAGTAACCTTTATTCACATTACGCAGTGCAAGTAAACACTGGCTTGTCGCGCTTACTTCTATCGAGATTTATGATCAAGACATAACTGATAGCAATAATTATGGTCTTTTGACTGTCGTTTCACGCTATTGATGCAATAAGAGGACTTCGATGTCGAGAAAAGTAAAAAAGCTATTGCATATATCCTACATCATGTACAGTGAGTGACCGCGGGGACTAGCTGATTGGGATTGGTTCAACAGATTTATATGCAGGCTAGAGCCATCAAACATTTACCTTTTGTGCGATATTTTTTTATGTCTCTTTACCTTGTAACTTAAATGCCTACTGGCCCCTTTCCTATCAAAGCCCAGTCCATGCAACCGTAGTCGTTGGAAAGGGAGGTGTGTGTTTGAGGGGGTTATTCAGTTCTTGGAAATCTTCAACGTCACTGCTGTTTGCTAGGGGTGGGAATCTCTTGGCACCTCACGATTTGATTTGATTCCGATTCAGAGGTCAATGATTCGATTCTAGAACGATTATTGATGCATCTCGAAGCTTTTGTCACAAATATTACTTTCTATGAACAATGCAATAATCAATGCAGCTTGCATTACAACACGCTATGGAAGTAAGTAAAAAATAAACAGATTTAGTTATCTTTTCTTTCTAATCCTTCTTTTCTGTCATTAAAAAAAAGCTGCTCCTAGTCAACTATAAGAATAAGAACTGCATGCTATGCGTAGGCTGAATCGCAATCACGTCCAGAGAAAATCAGTTTGGCCAATACACATTGAAGATAAATTAAATCATTTTAAAACTATTCAAATTATCCCTCCGTCGAACAGCATGTTGCAGGAGGCAAACAAATTTAATTAAAAAAAAAAGAAAAAAAAAATTATGTATAATCTTCTCTTTTAAATTCCGATTATTAACTTATCTGTATTGAGACGGAATCGTTCACAGAATCGCGACGCATCGAAGAATTGATTATTTTTTCCCACCCCTACGGTTTACTACAAAATTATAGACACCAGGCATTAAATGTTCCATATCTTTCAATTTTTATGAAAGTTGCATAATAATGTTGAGATCATGTCTGAAATGAAAAATGTATGAGGCTTTTAATGAGGCACAACACAGAGCTGATGCACGATCCACCTGATTTGTTCTGACTTGCTGTGCCCTTGTTCTGTCAAACCCTCCTCACCTATAGGCTGTAGCTCCCCTCAGAGAGAAGATTCATGACCTTGAGCTTAGGTAAGCGTTTTTTTACACACACACACGCAGGTATTAATACACGTTGTGAATACACGTTCAGGGATTGGACTCTACAAACTCGCCCCCTATGAAGTATACCCCTCTGTGACTTGCTGTTTGTTAAAAGTCGTCGATGCTGCTGTGTCATATTCTGCACAGCAGTAGGTGGGTGTGTTTATGATCCAACTTGAAACTGTACTAAGCTCCTAAAAACTCTTATTTCCACATCATTCAGATTCAATAGTCATTGTCTAAAACCTCTTGACTTTACAGAATGAAAAGTTTTTTACTAAGGTCTTAATTGTATCCCCTTTATGTTTATCAATCAATATCACTGGATCCCAAAGTAAATGCTTCCAATGCATCTTTCCTGACAGCTGACCAAACAGTAGCATGTCTGGTATGCTGCCTGGGGGATTGGCAACTTGTATTTGCTTCTTTATTCCATAAGATTGTCACATTCTGAGCAAATGTCTAGCAAGACCCTTTTTGTCTGTGTGCCAATGCTCGCACCATATCACTAATGATTTTGGCTGCTGTGGTTGGACTTTGTGTTAGCTTTGTGTTGGCTTTGCCTGCTCACTTGTAGATCTGTGGATTTTCTTAATTTAATAATAGACAGCAGTAGTAAGCTACGATTTTATTATGTTAAGCCTAGAAGCAAATTGTCGAATGACAAACATCTTTCAACAATATTGAGGCTTTCATTATGGAGCTATCATTCGTTATAACATTTTGACACGCGTGTCTGAAACATGTATGTGTGAGAACATGACGGTCGATAATTGTTCTAAATTGTATTACGTAAGTTGTCAGTAGATCGTTTTGGTTGGTTTCTTTTTTCTGATGTTAAAACTGTTAACCTCTTCTTTAACAGTTTTACCCAGAAATATCCTCCTGTCAAATTCCTCTCAGAAAAGGATCGGAAGAGGATTTTGGTACGTTGAAAACTGCACTCATCTTTCTCCACCTCTTTCCTCTTCATTCATCAGGGCACTTGTATTCACTCCTGTTTGCCCTTGCTCTCCTCTCAGTGCAGACCTTCCACAGCCATCCCATAATGCTTCAATTATGTATTTTCCTTGTTTTCTCAGCCTTCCATTTTTTTTTAGAATCCTACAAAATACTTGGAAAAGCATTTCCAAAAGTTAAAGGATGATCCAAAATAACAAATACTTATTAAAAATAAGAATAAGAAATACCTCTTCATTATTAGTTAGACACACAAAGAAGAATAGACACAAACAAATACATTGAAACACAACAGCGTTAGATAATTTAAGCAGTGATGATTGTTCTTTAGTGTTATGTTTGGGTTTCATTCAAGGTTACATTGTGACGTAAGAAACATTTGAAAAGGATGCTGTGAAAAGAAAACTCCAAGTAAATGAAAGTAAACAAAACAGCAGTAAATGGAGAGTAAAGGTGTCTGTAAAGTTTAAAATCAACACCACTCAAGTCAATGGAGATCAATCTGAATGCCATACCGGTGGTAAACCTTTCTCGTCAAATGTGTTCCAAAACAACACTTCCCTCCAGAGGGACTTGCACATTGTTCTGGCTAAACCTACTGATTGCAGACCTTTTTTCTTCATTCTGTACCGTTTCTCCCTTCCTTCAAAATGAACCAAACTCAGCCCAGCTCAATCAACCAATCAGCCAGCCATCAGCCGAGGCCGCCGTTGACGAATGCACCGGCCGTGACTCACGGTTCGCGTTTTTTCTCCCCGTCCCCAGATCACGGGCGGCGCGGGCTTCGTGGGCTCCCACCTCACTGACAAGCTGATGATGGACGGCCACGAGGTGACCGTGGTGGACAACTTCTTCACGGGCAGGAAGAGGAACGTGGAGCACTGGATCGGCCACGAGAACTTTGAGCTCATCAACCACGACGTGGTGGAGCCTCTGTACATCGAAGGTGAGGAGAGACGGCGTCGGGGCGTGTTGCACTTATTTCATGTTTTTATTTTTTGATTTATGGTTGGCGGACCTGACATGTCGATTGGTCCGGGGGGTTTGCTTTAGTTGGAAAAACATGATGAGGACCGTGATGGGATGATTACTGTTATCTCTTTGACGAATGCCGGGAATGATAAATAAGTGCATGGCTTTGCAGGGGTGTGTGTGGAGACGCTAATTAAAATGTGTCTTTGTAAATATTTAGATATTTCTGTCCAGATGGCCCCTTTTTTTGTTTCAAATCCTTCTCCATCAATTTTGTTTGGCAATAGTCAGTAAGTGGTTATAACAACAGTCAAGGCTATCTGTTGTGAAGTAAGGTTAGCAACTAACTCATTAGCTTTGAGAAATTCACTAGGTTCCTACGTGTTGATTTGCTTTCGCTGTCTTACCCTGACAACCACTATCCATAGGCCTAGTTTTTCACTGACATTATTTTCCTTGTTCGCACACCAAACATGATGAGTGGAATTAATTTCAATATCTCAAAAGGGAGACACACTTGCTGAGAATATATATATTTTTTCATTTTTCTGAGGTATATTATATATCCCAGTATCACAAATGCATTGCACATGGCAGGCTCAAAAATAGTTTACGTTAAATATTCAAACAAATGCTTGGCCAGTAGTTTCTTCCACTCAGGTAAAAAGACAACATTAAAAGTTATTTGGAGTAATAACTAATATTTTTGCTATATTGTCTTCAATGAGTTTACTCAGTATCCGTCATATATTCTAAAAGATTGGTAGGAAAGCCCCAACCTTAATGCAGCTTATTTAACTTGACTATCCTGGTCAAGGGAAAGGGGTTATATTTATATTAGGATCGTGCACATGATAATCCAAGCCATTATATCACTGTTATTAAATAAGACAGGATTTTAGTGATAATAGGTTTAAAATCCTATGTATGTCTCCCCAAAACACTAAGTGAGCAGGTTACGGTCTCGCCGAGGTGACTGAAAATATTCTTCGACATCATGACAAAGGGCTGATGGTGGCAAGGTGTTGGTGGGAGCATGGAGCTCTACCTGTAGGCGGTTGACGGAGATGGGGTTAAAATTCTCAAACACTAAATAGCATAACTCCTCGGTGTGTTTGATTTGTGGATGCTTGCTCTGGAAAGCCGTTGGTTTTGATGATCGCTTCCGAGAGAGGGTTAGTCTTCCAGGACACCAACAGTATGACGCTACGGTGTGTGGCTTTGTCGAGCTCCGCCTGAGCAGCGGTTTATTTTAATGTCCAAGTGAGGGTTTGCTTCTCAGTGTAATGTCATGGTGTATGCTGCATATCATATACACGTCGCTCATTATAACCCTCGATCACAACAACGGTTCTAAAAAAGGCACACAAAGTTGCCGTTAGGTCGTAACACACCCCCCCCTCCACATTTCCTATAATGTCAGCTCAAAACACATATCTTTTTAATTACAGTGTTTGAATTCCCGCTGATACAGTGGGTCCACTGGCTCTTTCAGATGCACCCCATAAGTATTCACAGCACAAAGGGGAAGATACACAGGCTCACAGGGAGAAGGGAGGAGCACAGAACACCTTGTGTTGTTTGTCAGTATCGGGTGTCACTGAACAAGATATTCTGTCAACCATTCTTAGTATTTTATGCAAACTCAAAACATTGCCCGAGACTTTAACTGCTGGTAGATCTTTTCTAGGTAGGACACCTGAACGAGTGTGGTTAGATTATATAATTATGCAAAGGAAAGTAAGGAAACTCTTTTCTAAAGACGGTGCTACTCTATTTCATTGTATTGTGTGTTCGTTGTATGGGCTGATAAACTCCCCCACCGGCACAATAAATTGCCCATCTTTCATCCCGATCAGTGGGCTACATGTATCTTTGTCTGATAGTGGCGGCCGGAAAAACATCCTGTGTTTTCCTTGGTCTCCACACACTTTTCTTTACCACATAGAGGAGATTCTCCTCGCCCCCTGTGCTGTTCCGATCCACTTTGTTGTCTGTTGGCACTTCTGGGGTGCGACCACCTCTCTCTCCCCTGATGAAGTGAAACAGCAGGAGTGCTGTCTGCGGCTCTTTGTCCTTATAGTCCAGAGAACGAAGGAATGGTGAAATGCATTAATGAACAAAGACACTTTGTAGCGTTTGCATTTCAGCAAATAGAACAAAGCAGCAACGAGTACGGCCTGAGAGAATCCTTTTAACCAGCGTGTGTGATGGCTGCTGTTGACATGTTTTTTTTTCGACTTATTTTGGATCATCCTTTAACTTAGTATTTTCTAGGATTCTAGACTAACTGTCGAATGTGCTATTCTTAGGAAGAAACGTGATTGGATGGTGGCACTGCCATTGCACAAAGGCGTTATCAAAGTGGTTATCAAGCAAACAATAAGGACATTTATTAAAAGCAATACATAACATCGCAAATTGCACAAAAAAGTCAAACCTTCAGCCCCAGGCAAGCAATGCTGTGGTATCATTCATTCTGCACCCCCATCTTCCCAATTAAATGGAAGGTGGAAGGGTTATGATGTAGGAAAATGGGTCTGATGGTAATGGCCTTAGAAATCAAGGGATAGGAGACCTGTTCAATGGCTAGTGGGGTGGAAGGTGGAAGAAATTGAATCTCTGAAATAGCGTGTGTGTGTGTGTGTATGGTTTGTGTGTGATCACCCCATGCAATCCTTACCCTGTGTTTTATCAACAGTGGATCAGATCTACCACCTGGCATCTCCAGCCTCTCCGCCAAACTACATGTACAACCCCATCAAGACCTTGAAGACCAACACCATAGGAACTCTCAACATGCTTGGTAAGTCCTTCCACGTCACTATGCTAGCACCAGATAGGCAGAAACCATCCTGCAGCCATCCAATCAGTGTGGCTGCGCACATTCATGTTCAGTCCGTTGTCTGTTATCTGAAGTCATTGAATAATTTGTATTGTTTTCAAGGGAATTTACTGGTGCTGTCGTGTCAGCTTTGTGGCTTTAAGGCTGCAGCCTCCTGTGCCTTTCTTCATTCATCTAGTAGAGGTGCTTTTCCTGGCCACAGCAATCATTAAAATATATCCTCAAGCACAGCCGTTTCGGGGTTTAGACCTGCTGTGTTTTGGGACAGATTTAGGTTGGTTGTGCGTCCTTGAGATTGCACCAATCGCCAGTACAGAAAAGCTTCTATCATGAGCTGTGGATGTTGTATACCTGCCATCCTGATGCAATTTCTTTGTGCAGTTGACACTTGTTTGGTTGACATTAAGAAAAGGACTGCAGTGTTTCCATTTCAAGGGCGTCTATGTGCTACGACCTCAACTTGTTTCCAACCCGTACACCCTCGCCCTCACTCATTACGACATCATGCTTAAATCAAATGTGATGTTTCCTTGCCATTTTCACGGCTACATACTAGGAGGGTATATGTATGGCAAGGGGGGGGCGGGGCTCACTACTCTCAGCAGTGGCCAAGGACAATGCATCATCCTATGGTTGTCATGGGAACGTGAGCAAGTCCTAGCCAGGCAAGATATTGAATCCTGCAATTACCTCGAATGGGAGCGCCAGGAATGACGATGATGACTTTTGTGTGGAGAAGACAGTAGGTCTATATGTTGTGGAGGGTCATGCCTCCATGTCAGTGTTGATGGCCAGCATGATGACCGTCGGTTCATTCACATGGGTGCCATTAAGGTTGATTACTTCATTGAAAGGCCCATGATTTTCTGGTCCATTTAGACGCTGACATGTAGGCATCAGAGCTTTTATGGTGCAATTCGGCTTTAGTATTTATTGTATCCTAAAATGTGTGTTCTGGGCTGATTCAATAGTCCCCGTTAACCTCTTTGTCCATTTTGATATGAGGAGGAATATGTGTTTGTTGCATTACACACATATAACTATTTGATGTGTTTTTTTTAACACATAAAAGCCTACTTCAGCTTACTTTTAGTTGAATGAGCCAAAAAACGTCTCAAACAATGACCTGTCCTCCATGATGTATTACCCTTGGAGGATAAGTGTTTAACGTAATCCTTATGAGAAACTTCAATGGTCATTTACTGAGAAATTACAACATCGTTATAATTGTTGTCATTTTTCTGTTGATATGCTTAAAATAAAAAGAGCAGACAATCAGGCTACACAATTAACACATTCCACCAGCAAATGGCAGATATATTTGAGTATTGGTAAAATGTAATCTTTTTGGTAAAATGGTAAATTTTTCAATTCTTACGAGGGGCAATGTTTGATTGTTATTGTATAACCGATATCATGAATGGAATTCTAGATTATTATTTCTGATTCTATTCTTGTCCAGATTAGTATCCCCAACATTACTGTGGGCCCCTCAAATATCACAAATGTAATTGTTGATGTGGGATATGGAAAATAACAATTCCACCAGTCACAATTATATTGATGGTAAATGGCCAAAACCCATTCACCATTTTATTATGATGTGCATGTATTTACCTGTGTGTCAATTGTGGCACCCATTGCACTCCTGACCATCCCTGGAAGAAGGGATCCCCTACTATGCATTTCTTCTCAAGATTTCTTCCTTGCTAATTTCAAGGGAGTTTTTTCTTGCCCGTGTGGGTAAAGGGGGGTGTCATGAATATTTGGCCTGTTAAGCCCTTTGAGACTGTAATGGTGATTAAGGGCTATACAAATAAAATTGAATTGAATTATTGCTACATGTGGACTTTCAATCGTAGATATTTTTATTTGGTTTTTTTTCTCTCGTGAAAAAGGAAATACTTGTATCTATAATTCAGTTATAGATCTCTGTAATTCAGTTTTGACAGTTTTATCCGAAACAGACCAAATAATAATGTTAAAATGAACGGAATGAACAAAAATTGGAAGCCTTTAGCATAGGAGAGGATGCTTCCCATTACTCGTCAACCGGATCCAGCAAGAGTGACCAGAACTAAAACCTCTCTTAGTCATTGACTCTGATTTGATGGATCTGTTTGACCAACACTGGGCCCCGCCCATGCGTGGGAATCAGCTGCTGCCCATCCAAGGCCAGACCTGCAAAAGTAAAAGTTGTGCATGGGGATTTTCTCACGATGCCAACTTGAATGCGTGCCTTCACAGTCCGTGTCTAGCTCTAAACCATCGGGTTTGTTCAGCTCTGTGTGTGCAGACTCTGCGCGTGCTGACGCCTCTCCCTACTGTCTCCTTCAGGGCTGGCGAAGCGCGTGGGAGCGAGGCTCTTGCTGGCCTCCACGTCCGAGGTGTATGGAGGTAACGCACGCACACCCCCTCCCCCCCCCGCTACCTCTGACTGTTTTTATCACAGTTAACATATCAAAGAGCATAAAAGTGCTGATTGTGGTAGTGAATATTGCAGATGGAGGCATATCTAATCCTGTCCTATAGAAATACTAATGACTTGATGAACTCCTAACTGGGGATTCCAGCGCTAAATCACGACCCCTTCATCCACCTTATGAGCTCTGCGTGTGAAATATAAAGCCGTCGCAATTAGCATACAGTCATTGAATACAAGATACAGCTTCAATGGCTGTATTTAATTTATGTCACAGATCTTTGAAGTGAAGTAATAATATATTACATCAATTAATTATACATACTGTATACCTGCACAATGCTCTTGAAAAAAAATGTGGAGGCGGTGTCGTGCTAATGAGTGCACAGAGGATAATGTGAAGTGCCGGGCATCTGTATTTATGGTCTGCCAGACTATGTTCATCACTTTTGTGAGTTTAAGTTGGTGTAGGTGACCTTGCGTGGCGAAATGTTCCCAGTCAATCTTAGCGATCAACGCCGCCGCTTTTAATTCACCCGTGTGCGATGCATCCTCTTTGCCTGGAATCAAACCAAACCCCCCCCTCCCCCAGCTAAACCTGTGCTCCATGCGCCTTGTTTTCTTCAGACCCGGAGGTCCACCCCCAGAACGAGGAGTACTGGGGGCACGTCAACCCCATCGGGCCCCGGGCGTGCTACGACGAGGGCAAGCGGGTGGCGGAGACCATGTGCTACGCCTACATGAAACAGGTACGCCCGCGGCCTCATCCGGCAAGACGAGTCCTTTTAATTGTTTTGGTCAAACCTGCACTAAGTCCGTTTTCCAATCAGACTTTCTCGTGTGTGTGTGTGTGTGTGTGTGTGTGTGTGTGTGTGTGTGTGTGTGTGTGTGTGTGTGTGTGTGTGTGTGTGTGTGTGTGTGTGTGTGTGTGTGTGTGTGTGTGTGTGGTGTCTTATCCTAGCTTTCTTGTTGTATAAGGGGATTGGTTTTACCTAGACATGATAAGTGCTTGGCACATTCTATGAATATCTTTACTGTACTGACTGATAAATGTGCTTATTGTAAGTCGCTAAGGATAAAAGCGTCTGCTAAATGGCTTGATGTAGTTGTAAGTGTAGACTAAATAAAACCATTCATAGAGAAAAATAGTTTTATTTAGGCAGAATGGCCGTTTGTTATTTAACTTTTTCAGTGGAGCCCATGGCCTCCGTTTAAAGCTATACGTACCGTAGAATACATGCCACCTGCTGCTACCCACAACAGGTTGTTTCTAATGTTGTCTTCCTATTTAGTTTGCTGTGTTGGTTTATTTGATGTGTGAGGTGTGTATGTGTGCACATGCATACGATTCCCAAAGAAAGATTTGCGCTGGAAGATAGTACATTTCAATTTCGGTAATGGAGTAATTCCTGTAACAGTTACCGCTTGCCTCCGTATATCCCTGCATGGGTTTATCAAATAGATTCAGCTTCGGGTGCCTGGGGTGAATATAAATATTAGTATTGATAAGAATGCATTTTATTTAATGGTCTGGCACCTTTCCTGGTCTGGCACCTTCCCAAAGGGCTTTGGCAATGCAGTACAACTAAATGACAAATATAACCCAGCAGACGAGATGGCTAAATGAAAAGCGTATCTGAACAAACATGTCTTGAGTCTGGGGAGAGCCCTTTAGGGGTCTAGGATGGAGTTTTAGTCTTCTTAACACTGAGGATTGAATGTAGGAGCCACTGAAAAGGTTTTGTGTGATTTCTAGAAAGATTTCTGAAGCTCATTTTAATTTCCGTTTTGGCTAGGCCTTTGAATGTGAACAGCAGTATGGTGGAATGTTTGATGCAGGATAGGTTTATATTTGCACAATAACAAACGGTCAGTTGTATTCATTGTATTTACAGAGCGAGTGGGGGATATTGTTCACCTATGTTACTGATGCGGGTTCAGGTCCACGTTGTGATGAAACTCGAGGTCACTCTGTCATTTGTTTTTACATGCATTGTACATTTCCTATGCATTAATATGCGAGTAGAATTGAAACGTATCCACATGAATCTGGCCTTGTTTATTGGAGGGGAAACTGCATTATTTCAAAAGATGTAAACTATTTAGTGAAGCCTTCAACGTGAAACGATGAATTAAAGTATGTTTTGTGAATTTAGAATGCATAATGGATTCCTAGAGGTGAAGTAATTATCACTAGTAATGGACTAGATAGTCATTACCACAGAGTCCGGAAGATACCTTTCAACCTCACCTGGTTTATATAGAAAATACATTGTCAACGTTTGTTTTCAAATGCAGAAAACGTGCATGTATGCGAGTATGCTTTAATAACAACATGTTTGGTTTTTAATTAGTAATACATTAGAAATGTACTTTCTAGTGTTCTTGGTTCTCAAAACGGCTGTAGTTTCTGTACGTTTTGTGTGTTTCACAACTTGTTAATGCTCTCTCAGAGAAAGTGAGGCAGCAAGAAACTCTGAGGAGAGGCTCATTGTGTATCTAAAGGTACATTAGGTGCCTGCTGGGTGACTTAGTCGTGTTGTTCTAGTATCAGCAACCACCATCCCTCAGTGCAGGCCAAACAACCATCGTTCATGATGATTGATGGTGTTGTAGTCGTGATAGATCCAATGCCTCGACAAATATTTAAGCCTGACTAATTTATCCCAAATTCAGTGTTGATATGAAAAACAAAAGTGGGTATTAGTGCATTTTTTATTTCACACGCTGACCTACATCATCACAAACACAAATAAATATGAGTTGCACAGCACTATGTTTGTGTTCTGCCATCCCCCTGCATCCTCTGAACATATTCCCACTGTGGGGATTTGTCCTTTCTGCCGCCCTGACATACGCGAGCCTTTGATGATCAGATGTGATTGTTGTCTCACGGCTTTCATTTAAGCTGATGATATTTCTTTATCTTGTGTTGCTTTCCGTTTCTTCGAGATATCTCGGCACCCGTCCCCGCACCTCCAGTTTTTCGCCCCTGGTAGAAATGCGATGAAAGTAGCACCTCAGATATCCAACTGTCTGGCAGGTCGGACGTGGGCTGAGGTATCACAAATAAGATCTCTGTTTAATTGAAATTCATTGACATTTAAAATGTGATAAGTCAAGGCTAGGCGTCTCAACAGATGGAAACATTATGCCTGCCATTCGCTTCAGACGGCATGGGAGTCACTACCAACATAAATCGGCATGCTTTCAAAATGTTTTTTAAATTGCCCCTTACTTCATCCCATATGGGATCTAGTTTATTTTACTTGTTAATAACAAACGAGTAAAAACATCTACAATGAAAGGCATGCTTCCCAAATGCCACTATTCAGCTTGTTGAGATTGGCATTGCTTCTCATGGCATGTTTCCATGCATGCACACACGAGTGCAATGAGATGCACACAAAGTCCTCAGATCCACTGATTACCATACGGGGGGGTGTGTGTGTGTGTGTGTGTGTGTGTGTGTGTGTGTGTGTGTGAGCGCGACCGCGACCGCGACCATTATACCCATTTGGAGATCCTACACTGTCTGTTATGCCCACCCCCACCCCCACACTCTCAGACATTTGGCAAAGGTGCAAATTTGCATTTTTTGATGCGCTGTTCCTATTTTTACATTGCAAAAGGCTCCTTTCATCCTTTTCATCGTTATCGAGGTGTGTATGTTTACACACGAGCCCCATAGGTGAGGCATAAGCTGACCAAGACGGCCAGTAGAAGCTATTGCATACAACATTTCGCTGTAGTGTTGGGAATGGCTGGAGGTTGTTAAACATGCGACAACTAATCTGTATTTAAAATGTGGCCCACTTCATCATGGCTGTCCCCATTGTGTCCTTGCCTTGCCTCACTATGTCTTAGGCTCCTTCGTTGAGGTCTCTCTCGTAGGCTATTAAAGTCGTGTGTAGACTGCACTCTATGCAAATGAATACCGCCTTAAACCATGTTGATGATTATGGGCTGTCCGTTGTCCAGAGAGGCCTGGTGAGTGGTGCTGGTGAGTGGTGTACTGTGGAGGCTGTCATGTTTTTGTGTGGCTTGCGTTACTAATAAGGGGGCAGGATAGTGAACCGGCCGATGGCGTTCGGCTCCCAACCCGAAGGGTACGGGTTTGATCCCCAATGTACAAAAGATCCATGCTAGAACAGGTCCCAGCAAAATATGAATTTATATACAGATATACAATTGGCTCAAATGAGTTTTCATATCACAATTTTGCACCTTTTCCTTCAATCATGCCCGATCAAGCATCATCTCATACAATAGCTAGCAAGCCACTGTCGATCTGTTAAAATTCTGTTCAAGTATTATAAATGCATTGGATGGGGACTGAATCCCTGTGTTTATTTAAAGTATGAGTAGGGAAAAGCAGGAAAATGATAACGAGAAAGATAGAGATTGCCGCAGCTGAATTGAATAACTTGAACTCTTTCATTGCTGCAATGATTACCTTCTATACAACAGGAATCGTAGGAGCTTTATGAAGGAGGCTTTTCTTAAATCTAATGGAAACTGGGTTAATGAGTAATTCTTGGGGTTAATTATGTACTTAATTAGTTTCTGGTCATTCGTCTTGCTGTCAGGTTTTTGTTTTGATTGGTACATAGACTGTTAGTTTCTGTTTATATTTGTATCAGTGTGTGTGTATGTGTGGGCCCCCAGGAAGGTGTGGAGGTGAGGGTGGCCCGGATCTTCAACACGTTTGGCTCCAGGATGCACATGAACGACGGCCGAGTCGTCAGCAATTTCATCCTGCAAGCGCTTCAAGGAGAACCGCTCACGGTAGGTGTTTATCACAATAGGCCTTTTATTAGCGCCCAATGGGTTGTGCCAGAGCTAACCAGTACTCAGCTAAAGCTATCCATCTTAATGAGAAGACGATCCATGATATCAGAAAGCACGCAGCAGGTCTATATAGTTAGGTCATACTATAACCCAAAAATGTAGCTACTTGTTATTCATTCAAAGGCAACATTTGCTTATCTATTCTCAACCAAAAAAAAGTACATTCGATTACATTCAACTTTGCCATTGCACAGATTTCAAGTACTGAGACAACAAAATTCAGTATAGCATCTCACCAAAAGTGCAAAAAAAAAAGCAGTAAAGTGCAGAGTATGTACAAAAGGATATTGGAATACATGATCAATAACCTGTATGCCGTATGAGCGCTATTGCCAGTAGAACCGTGGTTAGGAAGATGTCAAGACCTGTACGTTGCGATGGATGCAGTAGAAGACTGTATCCACCAGACTGGGCAGATGTTAGTAGTCATCCATCCTCTGTGTTTACAGGTGTATGGTTCAGGACTGCAGACCAGAGCCTTCCAGTATGTAAGGTAATTACATCACTTACCACTGCTGCGTGTTGTAGGGCGATGTACCTGGTTTAGGAGGGTCTTAACCCTGTATGTACACTTGGGAATTGGCTGAGCATTGTTTCCCCATGAGGCTCTCCTGTAAGGGCCAATTCTCCCCCTGGCTTGCACCCATCTAATGGGTCTTTCAACACATTCTGCTGATTGGGGTCCTGGTATGTTGATGGTCAGAGCAGTCCTTTGTGTTCAGCCATTCTTTATCATTCTAATCGCGTGGCCATCATCACGGTAAGGCGTGTCCTTTTGTGTTCAGCGGTTTTATTATCAGCCTAATCACGTGCAAAGATGTCTGAAAAGCCAAGCTGCATTCAGGTCCTGTCCTTTAAGGGCAACGATGATAAAGGTCTGCTCGACGGTGTCGCACACACACTTTCAACACCAGACAATTTACATTGTGAGAAATCCATTTTGCCGCGCTTTTTAATGGCTGCTCTCTCTCGCTCGCTCTCTCTAAAAAAGTGTTTCTCTGCAATCATTCCCTTTTGCGTTTATCTCTGGCACACAGTGTGCCTGTTCGGTCAATGCCCCGCCAATAAGAGTGTTTGTTTCTGTGCCTGTTGAGATGAGTGATGGAGATGGTTTGGTTTGCTTTTGGTTTGGTTAAAGTCATACGATTCATATGTGTAATGAGTGGCGTGAATGTGTGTGTTTCAATGATTGAACACTCAAAAGATTCAAACGTTTCCACCTGACTGCCTGGAGATGCAGGAGTCCCAAAGAGCCTAGGGGATGGGAGGTACTAACACAGCCATCTCTCTCCGTCTCTCCCAGTGACCTGGTGAATGGCCTGGTGCTCCTGATGAACAGTAACATCAGCAGTCCAGTCAACCTGGTGAGAGACACACACACACACACATGCACGCGCGCACACGCACACCTAATAGAATATGTTCATTAATCAATTTTATATTTTATAATATATTTGTGCATTCAACACAGAAAGAAAATTCACAACTGATTAATGGATGATATTAATTATGAAATAGGTACATTTGGCCTTCTTTCCCATTTAGATATCTTGGCTAGCGCATGTTTTTTCTCATTGATTGGTTCATTAATTTGTGAGTCTGACTGGTGTGGCTGTGCCGATAACGAGAAGCTGTGTGGTTTATTTAATCAGGGAAACCCAGAGGAGCACACCATCCTGGAGTTTGCCCAGCTCATCAAGAGCCTTGTGGGTAAGCAGTTCCGTTGTAGGCCAGTACCATTGTCTTGAATCTGAGAACTCAACGAAGGAGTCCCAAGACATGGGTCAGCATGCATGTAAAGGCAGAGCGAGGCGCGGGAAGGACACAATGGGAACAGCATGATTAAGTTGGCCACGTTTCAAATGCAGAGCGGTTGTCGCATGTTTAACCCTGACTGATGGGGGTAAAGCAGGTTGTTTTGTGGGAGATAGGAGGACAGTTGTTTGGAGATTGCCCGTTCCAGTGTTTTAGAATTGAATGATAGAAGAGCTAACGGTCTGTAATTCCGGAAGTCAGTGATGTCAAGGGTTGGTTGATTCTAGCAGTCTTGGAGGACGCTGGAATAGGGCTGAAGGGAGGGATTAGGATTAGATGAGGGTGGTGAGGAATGGCAGAATGTTGTTCAAGACGGCCTGGAGGAGTGGGGAGGGGATCGTGTCAGGTGTTTGCGTGTTTAAACGCTATTATTCTGCAGAAATCTGAAGAGGAGATTTCTGTCAGTTCTAGCGTGTTGCGGGTGCTGGACTGGATGCCTGGACTCTCCTCATGGATAACCGGCCGGAACCCCATCACCATTGTTTTTTATATGTTGTGCATGTATTTACCTGTGTGTCAATTGTGGCACCCATTGCACTCCTGACCATCCCTGGAAGAAGGGATCCCCTACACTGCGTTTCTTCTCAAGATTTCTTCCTTGCTGATTCAAGGGAGTTTTTTCTTGCCCGTGTGGGGGCATGGGTAAAGGGGGGTGTCACAAATATTTGGCCTGTTAAGCCCTTTGAGACTGAAATGGTGATTAAGTGCTATACAAATAAAATTGAATTGAATTGAGAGAGGAATTCTGGGTGATAACAGAGCTGTGGATATGTGGAGGGGGGATGGAGGAAGGGGTAAAGTAGGTTACAAAGTCATCAGCTGTCAGGGAGGAAGGAAGGGGAGGGGATGAGGAGGGAAGAGAATATGGAAAATAGATTCCTGGGATTGGAGGCAGAGGAGTAGATTTTGGTCCGTCTTAAGGCTTTAGTATCCCTCTTATTGTTTTGCTTATGGACGAGGCGTTGATCTCTGTTTTGTAGATATCGATGTTGTCTTGACTAACGTTTGTGTTCCCAATTTTTTGCTTATAAGAACGTGTGTCCACAGTGAGCCACAGTCAGATCCAGTTCCTTCCTGAGGCCCAGGATGACCCCCAGAGACGGCGGCCAGACATCCGCAAAGCTAAGATGATGCTGGGTTGGGAGCCCGTGGTATGTGAGCCCCTTCCCCCTCCAAGCTAAAGGGCTTGACCGCTCATGACTTAAAAGTGCCAGCAAACCCGAAAATCTTGTTTAGTTTGGTTTTAAGCAGAGGTGGGGTTAAGTCACTCATGTGCATGTCACAAGCAAGTCTCAAGTCATAACCTTCAAGTCTCAAGCAAGTCCCAATGCACTGTGGTGAGAATCAAGCAAGTCACAAGTCAAGTCATTGCTCAGGTCAAGCAAGTCACAAGTCGAGTCATACAAAAATCTGATGATCTAACCCAGTTTCCACATTTAAAAATCGGTAAAGAGAGTTGTTCATAAGTTGAGTTTTATTTCAACATTAACAATAACAATGTCTTAACATTAACAATAACTGAAACTATTCAAAACATTCCAAAACCCTTATGTGAATAGTTTGAAAATGTTTTTATGATAATTTCCTCCAACCTATTCACAGAATCAAATAGAGCCTCTAGGTGGCTGTATACGAGAACAGTTCAAGTCAATCACTCAATCTCCCTACATGTTGTAGAATATTATTTGCAACACATGGCATCAGCCATGAAAAAAAAGAATATTTCAAAAGTAATATCACATACACGTACTGTAGGAAGGGGAAATAGTCATACACAAGCCTGAAAGCTGGTAGCGATCTTGCTGCCTCGCAACATACATCGACTTACAGTGCATTGCATTTGCAAAAAATTTAATTTGACAGTACTCTGTCACTGAGTTGTGAATGATGGGGTCACATTATCTCCCCACCATGGCTGAACACACGTTCAACAGGTGCACTTGATACAGGGACTGCCATAACTCTTACCTCCACCTTGAACAAAGAGGGGAGGGTGCAGGGCCACTGCTGGCCGTTTCGGTGCCCTACGAGAGCGGGGGGGGGGAAGAGGAGAGCCCCCTTTTCTATATTAGGTAAAAACTAGAGCTGTCAGTTAAACGCTTTATTAACGGCGTTAACGCAAACCAAATTTAACGGCGTTAAATTCTTTATCGCGCGATTAACGCAATTATTTTATAAAAAAAAAAAAAAAAAAACTTTTTTTTTTTTTTTTTTCTTTGGCTCAAAACAAAGAAGCAGTAGCCTGACTATGTTCAAATGACATTTGTTCAAAGCAGTCGTTTAATTGCACTATAGGCTCTTTTTTTGTATCGTCCTGTTTGATCAGTGTATATGCCAATGTTGTTATCAATAAAAAATCATTTGCACAAGGCAAGCCGATGCACTTCACCATGTTGATAAGAGAATTAAAATGAGAAGAATTATGGGACAAAAAAAATCAAGGGATATTTAGCATAGAAAAATAATTTGTGATTAATCGCGATTAATTAGAGTTAACTATGACATTAATGCGATTAATCACGATTAAATATTTTAATCGCTTGACAGCTCTAGTAAAAACATCTAATTTGCCGAAATTGAGTGATAGGTTATATACAATTAAGAACAAACAACGGTGGGCCTCTTCATAACTAATTGAATGTTTTATTAATTTTTTTTTATTTTTACATTTATTTTTACACGCCTGTTCATGGCCCAAAACTGAAGGCAGCTCTGTCCATCACAAATGTCCAGGTAGTGGTTCAACTGAATTTGGGGACTGGAACTTGAATCCCTCTTAATTTTTTTGCAGTATGCTGAGAACAGCCCAGTCCGACGCTCTGGCTCTGACGGTGTAATTTTACTTGAAAATTACTTGAAATCCTTATCATAACCCACTTACAGCCACTGAGATAGAAGTACTGACATGAAAATTAAACAAGTCAATCATCTGTGGAACGGGCAGGGCTCGCAAAACTCCAGCCAATGATTTCAGAACCACCGACTGGCATTGGACAGTAAGTACGTCAATCAAACGGTCGTACTGCACTCCCCCTCCCCCGCTCCCCACGAGTCAAGTCATTTGACTCGAGTCCCCCATGTCTGGTTTTAAGGGTGTTGGAATTTCTTCTATGCTCTTAAACATGGTAATCTTTCCAATTGTGTCGTCGCTTAGTTTCAGAAGAAATCAACCTAAACGAAAATCGCATTATTCCTACCACACGACGATGCACATAGTGTCCCTCATCTGTGACTCGTCTGGTGTGCGATTGATGTAATACTCAAACCAAGGTCTTTCGATTGTGTCATACACAGTGGAGGCTTCTCCATTGAGGAGAGGGAGGAAGATCCTCTTTAACATTGTTGAGAATAAAAAACTGCCCAGACTACTGTAGAGAATTAATGCCCTTAAATATGACTACTTTAATGCCTTTGAATATATAATGTTCGTTTCCCTGGGTAAAGGGACATTAACACCCCCTATTGCCTATTGACAATTACTTCAGGGAGGAAGGTCCTCCCTGAGCCTCCGTTGACTCCCATTCATTTCCCCGAAAGTCCTGGCGGCCGGTGAATACCATGGGTTTCAATGGGAGAGAGGAGGAAAGTCCTACTCTGAGTGGGTGTGACCTTAAAGGGACACTGTGTAATATTTAAAGTCATTTATTACCTCAAAAATACGTATTCATTCATAAATAAGTCCTCATTGGTGTAAAATTATCTCTGCCAAAAATCTCACTTATCCTCCTGAGCTCAGAATAAGTAATATGTAGTTACATAGGACGGGTAAGCTTCATGGAGGCTTCCATGTTCTTCCGGTCTATGAACTGCCGAGAGGGACAAAAAGCACTACGTGGTACAGGAAATGCAAACGCATTTTCACTCTGAGCCAGCGTGAATGATGACTGAAATAATTCACTATCTTGCTCGAGGAATAATTACTCATACATCATTAGCTTACACCAATGATTCAATGCAGTTTGAATTCTGTTTGAAAGAACGAACCTCATCATCACTCGAATGACTCGATGAGGTAGTATTGGATGTCATGAAACAGCTTCTTGGCACATACTGCCCACCGTAGTTTTTGAACAAACGAGCACTATTAGCTTCAATGCAATATACAATTGTAACACTAGATGGGAGTAATTTTTACACAGTGTTCCTTTAAGGCGTCTGATTCGCGCAAAAATCTATTCGCGCTGCGTTATGAACCAATAAGCAGGATCCCTGGCTGGTGAGCAGTGTTGCCGGATTGGGCAGATTTCCCACCCAATTGGGCCACCTTTAATCACGTTAGGCTGGAAAAATTATCATTGGCCGGGAAATCTGCACAATCTGGCAACGCTGTCGATAACAAACCCGCTCTGCCTGCATTGCCACTCAGTCTAAGAGACGCAAAGCAGGTGAAATCATCTGAAGGATAACGAGATCTAACATTTGCGAATAATGTTCACAATGGAAACATTGGAAACAGGACATTGTTCATGTTTAATTACATAAAGCATTCCATTCATTGAGTTACAGTGCTAAGTTAGCCACCAAAGAAAAAGGTAGACCACTTCGCAAAATCAAAATCACCAAAAGTAATGGTAACGTCAGTGTTGTGGGTGCTACATGGTTTGCTAGGTACTCATGGCTTACTCATTGCTGGGCCTGTTTGCTAATGAATAATGGCAAATCTCCAACGTGGGCTATTCATGGTTACACTGATGTGAATAATCTTGATAGGGCAACCAAACGCCACGACAACTGTCAAGTTCACGTTGGTGCTGCTATGCGACTTTCCTAGCTAGGCAGCATGCCTATAGATCAGGTTGTTTGAAATAATGATCTTGTTCTTTTACTAGTTTGTTACTCTGACCGTTCTGTTTGATATTGTGGAAAGGGTGTGGAAAGGGTGAATGATTCAGAGCATGATGCATTTTAGTAACTGAAAATAAACAATTGTAACTGAAAATACAATTGTAACTGAAAATAAACATAGCTAAATTTCAACCAATAACTCCAGTCTTTGAGGGCAAAAATAGGCCCAGCTTTTTTTATTAAGTTTTTAAAATCAAGAGTAGGCCCGATTTGGCTAATGAGCTTTGCATCCTTTCCTTCTGCCCTTGTAGTCCATTTCAAAGCCATGCTGCCCACCAGCTCAAATTACAGTGATGCCACTGGTGGCTTTGTATCAATTTTATTCACATAACTATCCCTCCCTACTATTTTGTAGTTCACCGAAACACCCTGATACAACTTGAGTCTCACATTCTTATGCCACCATACACCAACAGTGCAAGCAGGCCAATGGCAACCAAGCGACAAGCGCGCAGTCCTTCCTCACTTTAAAAACCACCAGCCGCCACTGATGGTTGGACACAGGCCACCACAGGTGTCCCATGACTACAAGGTCTACACTGCGTCTCATCATTAGGAAGAACAGTGGTACACAGTAGGGGTAAACTGTGATTCATCATTTTACCAATCTGACTCTGCAACGCCCAAAACATGAACCGTAGGGTCTCATAGTTCATTCTATGGCTAGTCCTCGCAATACAAATTAAGGGAGTGTTCTGTTTGTTTGGCCAGGTACCGTTGGAGGAGGGATTGAATAAAACCATCCAGTACTTCAGCAGAGAGCTGGAGCACCAGGCCAACAACCAGTACATCCCCAAGCCCAAGGCGGCGCGGATGAAGAAGGGACGCCCCAGACATAACTGAGGTCCGACTTCCAACGTGAAGCGACCGCTGGTGTGGACACCGAAACGTCTCTCTTGTAGGACCTCTTTGGGTAGACTTCTCCATGGACATGACATTGTGTTGTGCACTCCTGAATTGAATGAATAAAGAAAGGGTTGTGTGTTCGTGCGTGCGTGCAGGTAAGGAACTCTTTCTCATTCCTGGAAAAAACACGAGTGAAAATAGACTTGAAGACGGTGTTTCAACATGGCCGTGGCTGCACTTGCTGAGTGAAGGACTTCCCCCAGGGAGTATCAGGGGCAGGTTGGACATGGCTACAGGGGCTATGAGAGAAAGGAGGACGTTGAATAGACGAGGACTAGCCATTCGTTCAAAATTTGCCATTTTCTTTTTTTAAATTTATGCTTTTGGATGGTGTTTTTTGATTGCTATTTAAAAGAAGCTTTTTGCTGAAGTGAGAGAAGTGGAGTAGTGTTTACGCTTGCAGGGTGTTTGTGTTTCGTGTTTTTGTTCTTATTTAAATGTCTCCCCCCGGGATGGCCTGGCTGATAGTGGCTTCAATGAATCGCCCTGTGGATTTACTGGTCTGCTGTCGTTCAATGGGGGCGGCCCCATCTGTTCCTCTGTGGATATCGTAAAGCTTGCTGTACCGCGCTGGTTACGTCTCACTTCTGCTACAGAACACAGCGCAGGGACTGGGCTGTTTCCGAACCATCTTCTGTTTCAATGCTTCCTTCTTCTACTTTGTGAAAGCTCTGTGGATATGTGAATCGTGTACTATCTTTTCAGGTGGAGATGCTATTTTAATAAACATTTTCAATATTTGTTTTGGCTTTTTCAATGTGAGGTTGTTGCTATCTGACATTCAATTTGCAATGCGTAGTCTGACTCATGCCTAAGCCTAACATTTTGCCTGTTTGCCTATTGCCGTTATGCAAAAATATTCTGATGGTACTGATAACATTTTCCCTATCGTTGCTACTGTGATTTTATAAAGTCATTGGCGATTCATATTTCAGCAGAAACTAAGCAGGGAAATTAGATCCTCATAACTATATGAATGTGCCTAGTATTTTTGAGGCCAATTAATCCACGCTGGTGATTGAAAATTGATGTTTTATTTACATGCATTTAATCAGCACTGACGTCATGACTTTTGTATAAGATCAGGTGATATGTTTAGTTGAACAATCAATTAAACAGAATGTAGCCTACACAATAAAAGGAGATAATACGTAAAGGTTAATGTTTTAAAGAGACTACGCGTAAGAAAATGGGAACGGCTACTAATCAAGACACCGTCCTCTGTTTCCGGGATTCTTTGCGTGTGCGTGTGCGTGTTTTAGTAGTAGTCGTAGTTTACATTGGCGCCGTGTCTATAATTGCCCGGGTCGCCGTTGGCATGCGGGGAGTTCTCATCGTGATGGTGCTGACGACCTTGATCCGTTGCTCGTGACTGGTCCAACCAGTACGCCATGTCGGTTTCCAGCCTCTGAAAAAAAAAGAAACACGCTCATGCATCAGCATCATTATGACATATTTGGTAAAACAAACTCGATAACATGCCTCAAAGGCCAAGTTGATTTAAAAGTCCAAATCAGTCAATATCAGCACTAGGGCGGCAGCATGATAGAATGGCACGGAGCTTTATGAGTCACGGCTACTGGGCCCGACCCTGAGGGTCATCGACTTCCCTCAATATGTTCTTGGCTTGTCTGAATGGATTTTCGTAATGCCTCGCAAATTTTTTTCTTCATGACCATCAGTCCATCACATGGGGTGAACACTGTTTTGATGAGTGGATCAAACAACCCAATGTAGCATAAAATCGAATATTAATTCATAAAGGTAACAGAATCTATACCGCGACATGCGCACTGCTTTTAGCCGACCTGCTCATCAAAGCCCATGTACATGAACTGCTGAATCCACTGCTGTACGTCTGGGCGGCTGCGATCCCAGACGTTTCTTTTGGGCCGGTTCAGCTTAGCCAGGAACTCTTGTGCCTTCGAAGGACTGATGGCAACAGCGGACTTGGAGGGAGCACCGCTGACAGCTACACAGTGTGGGAATCGAGTAAGCAAATCACACATTTACCATTGATCAACAATGACAGGTGCTGGAACTATTGTTTCAAGGTCTCTAGAATTAAGGGACAAGTTGAGTCAATAGAAAGCAAAGGAGCACACAATAAGTTGTGGGGAGGGGTCATGCACGCAGTTGAAGTGCATTGTTGAATTTCAGGTTGTTTTTCAGTGTTGAAACACGCCAGCATTGTGCCAATGTTGGCAATAAAGAATGACAAACTTTCTAAATGAGAGACAGACATGCTTTATGCATGTCTACAGGTATCATTTGTGTTTTCATTTAGGATGAAGACACTAAATAGTGTTCGAAAAGTTGTTTATATATATGTTTATTTATTTTTAGTTTTACTGCAGTTGCTTTAAAAAGTACAAAGTGTACAAAAAAGTATGTAAGATAATTCAGTGAAGGACAATGCAGATCCTGTGGAGATGGGTAGGGAATCAGCATTCTGTAGCCATTAAAACCACACATACCAGAACAGAACACATGTAGTAGCCTGAGGCCACAGTGAGAACAAACAGAGTAGAATTGTTATGTACAGTGAGGGAATTGTTTGCATATGTTCGGATCTAGATGGCATCACAACATCAGTTCCCATGAACTTCAAAAGGAGGGGGAATACATGAGGCGTTCTCCTCTCGTGAACGCATACTACAGGCCCCATACAGTGATAAAAAACAAACACTGATGTTATACGGTTTTCACAGAAAGACCTTCCATGTTACTTTGTTACTCAACCCCATTGCTTCAGTCCACCCGCTGCTATTGAATCCCTTCCCATGGATTATTAAAAAAAGAGATTGACCTCTGGGCTGTGTGCTTATTCAGTGGCAGAGAGGATACAATGGAAGAGCTAAACATCCAATTTTCCCTCGAGTTTGGGAAATCGCTTCGTCACTTGCTGATGCAGAGCTCTCGGCAGCAGATTCAACCGTTTTCTCTTTTTAACACATCACCGAAACTAATCCTGCCGTATGTATGTGTGTGTGTGTGCGCGTGCCTGGGCATGCTTGCATGCTCGTGTGTGGATGTGCGCGTGCGTGCGTGCGTGAGTGTATGTGTGAGATAGAAATCATAGAATCCGCACAGCTCACTGCGTGTGTCTGCTGAAATATTTGACATCCACGCTATTCCCAATCATTTCACCATGCACCTCTAGAAAACGATGTATGTATCTAACCACAGCATACAGTACATGTCAAGTGCAGCACAGCAGCAGATGTGAAACAGATAGAAAGCCCTAACGATAGAACGACAGGTACCAAAGGGTTGTTATGGCTCACCTCTGAGGCTCAGCAGTGTCGTCAATACAGCGAGTGCCATAACGCTGGCCAGGTGAAACCTCAGACTAGCCATGATGAACCCGCTCTCCCCTCTCTCTGGACCTTTGTGAATGCACCAGTGTAGCACCGTGTTGCGAACCTGGTGCAGGGGTGGGAGGCTCAGTTTTTGGGGGTAGGGAATGAGGGGCGAGATTCCAAGAGGAAACTGGCCTATGGCGGTGGAAAGTTGTCTTCCTCCCCGTGCAGAAACACGACTAGTGTCTACAGCTGGCGTCCTGCCTCCTCTGGTAGTTTTCCGTCTCCCACGGAGCCGGCAGAAGAAGCAGGGCTGAGAGGAGAAAGGGGAGCCTTTTCCTTCTCACGCGTGGGCTTCACTGAATCTGGACGACCACATGCATGGCATGGGCCTCAGGGCTCCCCCTGGGGGGTGTTGTTGAACATCTCAGATTAAAAGGTTTTACTCTCAGCTCGTAAGTGGTTGGCCGGATTCTATAATTGGTGCTTCCACTTGGTTTCACTGTGAGATTGGCTCACTGTTGGACTTCTCATAAATCTGGCGTGTGTGTGTGTGTGTGTGTGTGTGTCCAACCCAAGGAGCTGTCCTGCTGGGGAATCTTCTGCAGACATTTATTGTAAAAGCGCAAAGCCCATCTATACTTCAGATCACTATCACGGCTGCATAAGCTATTATTGCACACGGTTACTACACACCTGCACACACACGCACACACACATCCACCCACTCACCCACATACACAATCACAAACACACAACCAAGCTCCTTGACCCTACAATAGGAAAAAACAACTTTAATGAAACGGTTCAAATACACAATCACAAAAACACACACACACACACACACACACACACACACACACACACACACACACACACAAACTCCTTGACCCTACAATTGGAAAAAAAACAACTTTAATGAAACAGATCAGATACACACACACACACACACACACACACACACACACACACACACACACACACACACACACACACACACACACACACACACACACACCCAAACTTCTTGACCCTACAATAGGAAAAAACAACTTTAATGAAACAGATCAGATACAGGCTGGAATCCCTTGCAAGCTGCCAACAAAAGCAAACGTGAGTAGCCTGAGAGATAGCTAGATATATAGATATACATGCACTAGATAACATATTGGCATAAAGATATATATATATATATATATATATATATATATATATATGTATATATATATTAGTGCTGTCAGTTAAACGCGTTATTAACGGCGTTAACGCAAACAAATTTTAACAGCTCAAAACAAAGAAGCAGTAGCCTGACTGCTATGTTCAAGGCAGTATGTTTGTTTGTTCATCGTTTAATTGCACTATAGGCTTTTTTTTTGTATCGTCCTGTTTTGATCAGTATATGCCAATGTTGTTATCAATTAAAAACCATTTGCACAAGGCAAGCCGATGCACTTCTCCATGTTGATAAGAGGATTAAAATGAGAAAAATTAATGGGACAAAGAAATCAAGGGATATTTAGCATAGAAAAAACATTTGTGATTAATCGCGAATGCTCGCGATTAATTGTGAGTTAAAGGCACCCAGTGCAACTTTATGTAAACATTCAATGAAAAATAAACATTCAATTTCTAGTCTTTTTTACACATAATAAGTTTCAATAACTCCATACCATTACATATCGACATTCAAGGAGCAAAGATGAGACGTCGCTGTGTGGTGAGAACTGATAGAAAATCGTAAACAACAACAATCGCCGGTGGGGAGAAGCCATTTTTCCATTGACTGGAAGCCTGCTTTATTTATTGTAGGTTACAAAAAATAAAGAAAATGGCGGCATTGTTGTTGTTATCGATTTTCTATCAGTTCTCACCACACAACGACGTCTCATCTTTGCTGCTTGAATGTCGGTATGTAATGGTATGGAGTTATTGAAACTTACTACGTGTAAAAAAGACTAGAAATTGAATATTTATTTTTAAGCCTCGAAAGTTGCACTGGGTGCCTTTAACTGTGGCATTAATGCGATTAAATATTTGAATCGCTTGACAGCACTAATATATATATATATATATATATATATAGAGAGAGAGAGAGCGAAAGAGAGATATATAGATAGACAGAGGCATTTATAGATATAGATATATAGAGAGATAGATAGATAGATAGATAAATAGAGGTCTAGATAGATTGACAGCTAGATAGATAGATATTGACCATACATCCATCACTAGATGACATTAAGAACTCTCCCCCTCATTTCGCTCTCAAAGTCTTCTAACGTAGCCGAGATGTCAGTCAATGCGTCACTCATTTGACGCTGCGTAACCCAGGTGAGATTGAAACACGTTGAACTTTGTCCCAAAACGACACAGCTATTGGTAAGCTCCAAGGAAGTAGAGAACCAGTCGCCTAACTACAAACTTAGAAAAGGTTTAACGGTTGAGAGGTGAAACAGAATAATTAAAATGCAAAGAAAAGAAAAGGCCTTGACGAGCTCCGGTTATTCATCAGTTGTTATTCAGACACTTCCAGAAGTGTCTGAATCCCCTATAATTCCTTACCAAACACAATATGATGAAGCCAGCCATCAGGGCTTTGCGTCAGACTTCTTTGTACATAGGCCTATGGGAGGAATGACAAAGCCTGTTCACAAGGTTCATTGTGTGCGCAGTTAGTTCAGTTTGTTTAGTTGCCCACAGGTGGGAATACTGAGCCAAGAAAATCTGGGTGCAAACTAAAGCCAGAGTGGTTCTGTCATAAGGCTGGAGGATACAGTCTGCTTGCGTCAACCTGCTTCACTAAGGAGCTGGGTGAAGGTCAGTTGGGATGTATATACAAAGCCTGCTCTTCAGAAAGTCTTCAGGCATGAGATGGATGAGGGAATCTGTTTCCTGTCTGACCCCACATTACAAGTTATTCTCCATTCAATCGGCTCTAAGCTAATGAAGTACACCTTAATAAAAGGCTTTTTAGCTCATGATCACAAGGGGGAGATAAATACACCATGAGTTTAAATGTGCCCACGTAGTTTCTGTTGTACGATGACCGAACGAGCTCAGATAAGGTAGACTTTTGTTACTCAGATGACATGATTTATTTCCCGTATGCAACTAAACAATCTGCGTTCAAATCGTTGATCAGTCGACATGTTTATCTTTTGATGGATTTCATTAAATCAGGGCTCAGTTACTGAAAATATCAACATTCCAGTGATATACAATCTCAAAACAGCAGGGAACAGAAGTTCCGGATCATTCTTCAGGCTGAGGATCGGCGCCAGGTCTGCCGTAGCCCAGCTGGTTGGCCGTGGAGAAGTGGGACCAGAAGGTTCTGGCCAGGTCGTTAAGCTGGTCGTAGGCACCCTGAGCACGGAGCTCCTCCACCCAGCCGAAGAAGTCTGAGGACCACAGGTTCCAGTAGGGCATGGCGGAATGCACCTGGCCTTCGTCTGGCTCCTCTGCAATCGGACAACAGATGGTTTCACACGTACTCAATGCCAAACATTTGCATTCTGTTTACCGATCACTGGGCGTCGTAGAAATGATGCGCTGCCAAATGCTAAAGCAAAACGTTCAATCAGGGAGACCACATTCAACCTCTATTTCTTTTTGATCCATGCGTTGGCCGTCCCCTCCCCTTCGTCTCTCAACAAATCAGGACCTCAGGGAGTGCCATCCCACCACCACCACCGCAACCAGATTCTAGCCTCCATCAAGGGGATCCTAGTCTCCCGGCAGCCCTCATGGATCAATGGACCATTAAGATTAATTTGAAAGTGTCTGATCGTCATATCTGTACTGGTCTCTCGCTGACTGAACTATCGATGTAGGCCTACTCCCATTGTGCTATTGTATGACAAGTGTAGGCTGCTCACCTGCGATGGCCATGCATACGCATAGAAGGAAAAACATCAATGAAGTCAAATGGTGTGAGCGCATGGTGTCAACAAACAAACACTGAAACAAAGAGCACATAAAGACACACGCTTCAGATAAATGTAGTGAGCCGTGGTTTGTTGATCCTTTTGAAGGAACATAAACAACAACAGCTATACAATGGTGCATCTATGTCTCTGAGACATTTCAAGAACCTTTTGTAATTTGCTCACAGCTTTTTCTGTCTAAACATTCTCTGGGAAAGACATTTAGCACATACTTTTCTGAAGTAGCAGTACGACAACGGTTTTGAAAAACATCTTAAGTCATACATATCCACTAGAGAACAGGAATTCAAGGTTTCTTATACTGTTTATGTATAATTAGATATGGTAGTTTGTATAATATAATGAATATTGATGCAAATATTGAATAAAGCTTTTCCTACCTGCGCGTTGTGGCTGGGATATGAGCGTTCCGGTTGGCCCTTCTTCGTCCGTCTCTCTCTCTCTTTTGAGTTGTCTTTTAAGATTGACTTGAGTTGACTCTTCAGGTGAAGATGGCAGAGCAAAGCAGACATGTTTGCTTTTCACAGGCCGAGAGCAACGTCACATCAGAGAGTAGTGCCTTCTCACACCTCTCAAGCTGTCCTGGGATGCCAGTTTAGCTCTAGAGTGATTATTTGAATATATCCCAATATGGTTCCCTCCTCCCCTTCCCCACTAACCATGATAGCACAATGACAAACATAACAATATGTGATATGCTTTTTAGGGGATTTCCCCAAAAATATGTTTCCACATTCATTTTTGATTAACAACCTGTGTAGCACTAGCAGATGACAGTAAGCCTTAGGCTTTGTAATGTCATCTTAGTTCAATAAGGGAATGTATGTCTGTGATAGTGTATATTTACTAACAAAGGTGGAAGAATAAGTGCAAAATTGAAAGTTCCCTAGGAGGAATTCTTTAGAGAAAATACGAATACAACGGAGAGAAGCACAAAGAAGACACAAAGTTTTTAAATTGGGCATCAGACTGCCTGATGTGAAAACCACTGCGTGGCACAGCTAGAGTCAAGGCCCCCGCCACACAAACACACACACACACACAAAGATAGGATGTGATGCAGACTGGCATGTGGGGAAGTGTCTCAGGCAGGTGACGACAGACGACAGAGGGTCTATAGAGCCTGAGAGAGAGAGAGAGAGAGAGAGAGAGAGAGGAGAGAGAGAGAGAGAGAGAGAGAGAGAGAGAGAGAGGAGAGAGAGAGAGAGAGAGAGAGAGAGAGAGAGAGAGAGAGAGAGAGAGAGAGAGAGAGAGAGAGACCTAGCTGTCGTTGAACATTCACTGAGTCTGCTCAGTAAAGTGAATACCTTGCAATAAGAAAGACTTGGTTCAGTTGAAAAATATGTCTGGTGGGCTTTTTTCATTGGGGGCCACGTAAGAAATTACGAATGTCTTTGAGGGCCGAGGAAATTTTGTCACATCTTAACAACAATTAGATTGTAGAAAACATGTTAATTTAAGCATTTGTAATTAAAAGTCACTGAATGTGAATAAAATCAATCACCATGTGCACAACAGAAATACATATTGTACAGTTTGGTTTACTAATAACCATATATATTTTTAAACCTATCTGTATCTGTATCTGTACCAAGTGCACTGAACATGAACAGTTGTATTGGAGTGCATCCACATTTGATAATGTAGGGTAGGACATTACGGCCCAATCCCATTTCTACCCCTTACCCCTTACCCATACCCCTCCCCCTTGTTTTGAAGGGGTAAGGGGAAGGGGTAAGGGGTAGAAATGGGATTGGGCCTACAACACACACATGTAAAAAATAACTCAGTGGGAGGAGCCAAGTCTCTGATGGTTCTGAACAAGTGCACTGAAGTCAGGTGTGATTCCAGATGAGGGAACGTACAGCACAGCTAACAGTATTTCATCATTGAGAGTGGATCTGAGTTGTTATATTTCCTCAATGAGAAAGTTGAATGACACTTGCTAAACAACCACATCGTCCTCATCACGATCACGCGCACACCAGTCGTTTTTTACGATAAAAGTATTCTTACCAAAAATAAAAAAATGCATTATTAGGAATTAATTCTGAGTGGTCGGCGAGCTCCAAGATGAAAAAAGTATATGTATTTTGAACCTTATTTTTTTTGAACTCGCAGGCCACTCAGAACCGGCTAGCGGGCCGTAGGTTGGCCACATGCGCCGTAGGTTGCCCACCTCTGGTCTAGTTGAACCAAGTGTCTGGCACTCTTAATTATCGTGAAGATTTTGTAACACTGAATGTGTTACACGGGATGATGTGGATGTGAACAGCTAATAGCTGTAATTCGATTGTGGACTTGTTCCCTCATAGCTGACAGCTATGAGGGAACAAGTCCACACTCGAATTACATTATACTGTAAAGGTCACAGATGTTCACAGAAATCTCAATTATTGCCAGTTGGTCTGTCATCATTAGCTAAAACAAGCTAAAATTCCAAATCCTTTCCTTGTATCGTGCACATGCTTGGTTGGTTGGTTCAATTATATTTGGAACCAACCATTTCAGTATCAAATGTGTCTCTTTTTAGCTCTGATATGTCGTTTAGCTTTTGACAGGACGTTTCATATTTTTATTCAGTCACCTTGCTCGAGGATCATGGAATGGAGGCTCTGACTTGACGGTAGGCCAGGAAGAGAACTTTAACCCAAATGAAAAATTAATGACGCAGGCATTCTGCTAGATTCCTTTCTATGTTCTGAAGCTCATGTAAAAGGTTTTATGTTGTCATGCTTTTATATTTGCTCCAATTTAGTGTCTTAGAGTACGCTTTTATCCCAAGTTCCGTTCCTATTTTTGGCTGTGAATACAAGGTACAGCCTTTCGCCTTGCCATGGTGGGAACAAGTGAACTCGTTATAACTGAAATGTTGGGAGTATACTTTTCGGTCTTGGCAACACCAAAACAAAGGTGAAAGATTCCATACCTCTTTGGTCCTGAAGTGCAGTGCTGCCCCCTGTAGACAGACCCAAGCTATTTAAAATCTTACATTAAGTGGCTATAAAATGTTTCCCGAAAGATTCCTCAAACAATATTGATGATTTACATAGGTAGTTAACTACTTTTGTTTGCCTCAAATTCAAATTGTGCCGTAGCCCTATATTGTAGTACTGATTATTATTTATTTTTTTACTATAGATATTATCATGCAGTATTCTTGGGGAGTATAGTTATTGCCCGTTATTCCAATGTGGACATTCATGTTATCATTAATGATGCTGCCATAGGAAAAAGTATGAGCCTGTGTACGCTTACATTAAAATTCTCTACAAAATGAAAAAAAGCAATTGCTTCAGTTGTGAAATGACCAACACAACCCAACACATTTAAACTTTCTCCAACAATCATTGGACGAACAGACAAAATAAAGGTCTGAGGAAGAATTTCTCATATGCAGTTATCGTCCAATCAGCAAGCAGGCTTTGAAATGATGGTGACAATCATCTGGCACAAGATAAGAGCCAGACATTTGACTGTCAGTTAAATGTAATATATGTGATTGATGACAACCGAGAAGGAGAAAATGGGCCAATGGTTTTGTAGCAAATTTGTTTTTAGTAAAAAAAGAAGAAGCATATCAAGTCCATCACATTGGTTGGAGAACACACTTGCTGGATCAAATCTATTCACACCTCATCTCATTTTTGTATATTATGTACATAATACAGTAGAATCAACTTGTGTATGACAAATGTTCGAACAATAATCAGATATATGCATCTTCTAAAATAACAAAAAAACCTCCAGAATCAACAATCCCATTGGTTGGCTGAACTAGTGCACAAAGACTGAACACAGAGACTCACGATTGGTTAACACTAACTTCCTCCAACCAATACGGAGGAATACTCTTTTAAAAAGTAGTCAATCACACATCATTTTGTATTGTGTATATTTAGTGACATCCTTAATTTTGATGGATTGGTTGAATCAATATAGAAAGGATTTGCACATGAAACACGGAAAGTGAATGAAGTTGATTTCTAGTCAGTGACGCAGTCATTCTCTGTAATTCCTAAACATTAATTCTCCCTCAAGAAAAGATGGGACTCCAGCAATGGCCAGAACCATCTTCCCATTTTCAATAAATACTTAAATCAGAGGTAATGTTTCATAACCGCATTCATTCCAGGAAGACGATGTCGGGGTTATGCAGGTTTATAGACTTATCATTGCAAAAATACACTACGTTCTTTAAACATGAGTTTAGTCAAAAAAGATATTCTCTCGATTTAGTATCTTTGTAGATATACAGCTATTAGATGTGTGTGAGGACAAAGATCACCTCTTGTTCGTAAGATTCCTCTACTGAAACGGAGAGTTTGAATGGCTGTTGTACTTAGCTCCACGTGTTCAAGAGACCTGGTGTGTGGGTGGCGTAAACCGTTTCCAAGAACCCAACAAGAGGCAGGAATGTGGACGGGAAGGAAAAAGTGACAAAATTACAGATTGTGGTCACTGGTGGGTAGTCGTTATTGTGTAAAAAAAGAAAAGAAAAAGAAAATCAATAAAGGAGCAATTTTAAATGGCTTATGAAAAATCAAAAAAACTAGTGCTCAAATGAAATCAATGAAAACTAAAAGTTTAAAATAATTGAACAACATTAGAAAGGTAACATGGTGTCTTGTAATTTATGGACCTGCATCTCTTTCTGCCCTCCTATTCATTCATAAAGGAACATAATGTGATGCGGTCAAGTATTCATGTTTCAAAAGTAAATAAAAAGAAAGATTCATCCCTTGGACTTGACTTAAATCTCAAAGTAAGGCCTCAGACATTTTGCTAGCAGCTGATGTGGTCGGTGGCAACATTGGGGTGGTACTACAGCAAGGGATAATCCCTTTCATCACCACCAGAGGGCAACATTTACAAAGCGCAACAGGCTAGGGACGCAGCATAGAGACCCTCCCTGAACGGAATAGAAGACCATAAGCATTAAGACCATTGAACTGAGTTGGTAAAAAAAAAAAGAAAAGTGATTTCGGGAAAGAAAGCTGAAGTTAAGACGCTTTAGAAGTTGAATTGGTAAACAGAAGTGGTGCGTTAATTTTTTGAGCCTTACGATCATTTTCCAGTGTTTGTTAGGTTGTGGTCAGCGCGCGTGTGTACGTGTGAATGTGTGTGTGCGTCACGGCAGTGCTTTGACAAGGAACAGCTTGTCTCCGTATTCGCTGGTGAAGATGGGGGCTTTCTTGTAGTGCTCCACCAGCTCGTCCATGGAGCCGAACCTGCGCTGGCCGATGCAGTAGCCTCCGTCCGTCAGCAGCACCTTGAAGTGCTTGTTCTTCTCCCTGGCCTTCAGGGACACCGAGAAGTCACTGGGCTGAAAGACCACACACACACACACACACACCACACACACACACACACACAACACACACACACACACACACACACACACACACACACACACACCACACACAACACACACACACACACACACACACCTTTAGAACCCTGATGATGGTGTACAGATATAGCAGCTGTGGAAACAAACAAGTAATAATAATAACAATAATAATAATATTAATAATAATGAGGATTATTATTATTCTTATAAATAACATTACATGCATTACTGGTCTTGTTATAGCTTCTATGGCTGTTATACGGATTGACTCTTAGTTTCAATGCTTTTCTCGTCCTTTGAAAATGCTTGTTTTTAGTGACGGGCTCAGACAATAAGGCTTATAATAAGTGTATGGCAACATTTTGGAACAGATCCCTACAGAGACACAAAACCTTTTTCTTAACCATCACTTGATCCGGTCTGTCTGTTATCGAAGTCTCTCACTCTGAAACAAGGTGAGTTGTTGCAGGAAGAGAACGTTGGAAACGTGAATGAGAGCGGGAGAGTTGTGTGTTGGAATTGTTGTGTTGGACAACAGAAAGCCCAGCTCAGTGTCATCTCAAGCATTTCTGTGTAGGGAGGGTTGAGATGGTGATGATAAAACAGACATTTCCTGGAACAATCCTACCCTGGAGAGATTCAGAATGAAACTTCTCGTTGAGCAAAACCCGGTTTGACACAATCACAAACAAAGCTGATCAGGCGAAGGTAAAGAAAATAGCTGTATGTCTCTAGGGAACCTATCATGTTGTCAGACACTTAGAACAACAATCTGGGCCAGTCAGTGGCGCAAACAAGCCTGCTCTAGATGAAGAACATTGACGGGCACACTATGGCCCCATACAGTTAACTTGCAGCCCATATATATATATATATATTCCATTGGCTGAAGCTCTCTCGCTCAATACTTGTCCGCATTAGTCACTAAGACCCAAAAAGATTGGAAAATAAAGCCTAGGAACAAGACTTCATCAGAGGGCGCATGTTTTATTTGCTCTGGGGTATGAGTCTGGCCCCCCCTGACCCGGGTAATCTGGGGCGCGGGGGATATGAGAGGAGCGCCCGACATGGCTGCCATGTCGGGCTCTAATTCATGTGATTGCTCTGATTGGTTGAATGTCTATCCAATAGCGTCGGATCCCGTTGATAGAGCTCCTTAAAATTCAGGGAGAATCAGAAAGAATTGGGTCCAGGTGGAAAAATCCCGAAGGTATTGTTTAGATAGTAGGTTTAAACCCACAAACCTTTGAACCGAGTCTATTAGTACAAACCAATTTGTATCGGAAAATATTTGTACCAGCAGGTGGCAGTATATTCCTCCATTTAAAAACCGGACATGCATAAGAACGAATATTACGCAACATCCAATATTGATGACCATTTCCCCATAAGCCACAGTTTCTTCAACTCCATTGGACATTTATTACAGCCCTTTATATCCTTCCTTCAGAAGGGGTCGTCCACCATAGTGTTCAGTCACTCACCGACGACTCGCTGTCCCGAATCAGGAAGTCCCCCTCCTCCGCCCGCTCGTTCAGGATGGCCTCCGCCTGGTGGCGCGTGACGTCGCCGTAGTACCAGTCCCTCCCGCCAAACTTCCCCGTGCGCACGGGGCCCAGGGGCCGCTCCGCCCGCTTCTGGGGCGTGCCGGGGGCCGACGAGGCGGGGGCCGGGCCGGGCCCCTCGGTCAGCGGGGCCACATAGTTCCGGGGCACCAGCCCCACCTGGCCGAGCGCGTTCCTGCAGCGCCACCACTCGGGGTCGTCCTCGGGCTTCTCCACCACCTCCATCACCTCGCCCTTCTCAAAGTTCAGCTCCTCCTCCGTCACCGAGTTGAAGGGGTACAGAGTCTTGACCCGGGGGAGGGCCCCCCCGCCGCCGCCGCCGGCACGCCCGTTCGGGAGCCCCCGCTCCGGGGAGTCGGCGTAATGTCTGGTCGAGGGGTCTCCTCCACCTCCACCACCACCACCACCACCACCTCCTCCTCCTCCACCTCCGGCCTCCTCATCCTCCTCCTCCTGCACGTAGTTGGAGGGGAACCAGCCCACGCGGCCCCCGTAGCTGCCGCGCCACCAGCCGTCGCTGCACTTCTCCATCACCACTACCCGGGAGCCCTTGAGCAGGCTGAGCTCGTCCTCCCGCTCCGCAGAGTAGGTGAACTTCACCACGGCCGGGAGGTGGAGGTCGTAGATCCTCTCCGATCCACCTCCGCCTCCTCCTCCTCCTCCTCCTCTGCCTCCGTCTCCATTGCCTCCGCCGCCGCCGCCGCCACCGCCGCCGGCGCTCCGGCCGTTGGTCGGGGGCTCCGAGTCGTAGCCCGCCGGGGGGGAGGCGTCGCGGGCGCTGGTCTTCCTCTTGGTTCGGCTCAGGCCTGAGGCGGGAAAGGGAAGCAGGAGATTAGAGTAAACACGCCGATACGGAAACAGATTGTTGAATCGTTATCCTTTCCCTTTGCTCGTCTGTCCCCCATTTTGGAAGAGCTGGAGGAGGAACTAAAATCAAGTAGGGTGGGGCTACACAGAAAAATGCATCATCACGATAATTACGGGCGATTAAAAGATTTTGATAAATATCATGAATCATGATTCGTAACAGTAACTAAGGGACATTAAATTGAACTAAATTAAAAGCATGGTATCTGACTTAACGAATGGATATTTCTCTATGACGTTTCAAACCTCATAATTCACCATATCTTTTCATTGGGATTTCTGTTCAGATTTATATTCATAATAAGTTGACATCTCCATTTAAAGACGACTAAATACCATTTAAAAGACAATCAACGATAATATTGAGTCATTTCCCATCCCTGCCATCAAGAGACCATCTCTAATCCAACACATGTCACTCTTTTCATTATATGTTCGAGCAGTGAACCTGCAGGCCGACCTTAGACCCTTTTCACACGTACAACTCTACAGAGATCTGTCAGAAACGTGGACTGCTCCCAGAGTGGCTGAGAACAAGAACAGTAGGAGATTTTTTCTCCAGTTTACTAAGGGCAGTGATGTTGATAGGTTTTCAATGTAGTGAGTCCCCGGGACCCACAGGTGGCGAGTTGGGTGGGTCCCTGAGAAATTCAATGGGTCCCGAGTCGATTCCCCAGTTTAAAAAATGTGTTTCTTTTTTATTATTATTCTATTTCTTAAATTAAATTAATAGTGTTAAACTCCTGATGGTGGTATGATATGGTTAGAGCTGGAGTACTCAACCGTTCATGTTTAACACTAGAAACGCCGGGCCATTTTTACTTACTCCTAGCGCCGCAAGAGGGGTCAAATGACCCCTAAGTCATTTTAATGAGGCTGTGCATTTGCACATAATGATCACTAGGTGGCGCCAATGAGCTATTACCGCGCGAGCGCCACATTTGTGTGTGTGTGTGTGTGTGTGTGTGTGTGTGTGTGTGTGTGTGTGTGGTGTGTGTGTGTGTGTGTGTGTGTGTGTGTGTGTCACAAGCCTAGTCCTCACGATTTTTGTCATAAATGTACATATATTCAATCAGAAGGATTGCAAAAAAAATCCTGTTTGATTTGCTCATTCGACACGAATGAGCACAGCATCGAGCAGTGGAAACGTGGGTTTATTTACTATGAAGTTCGTATTTTTAATTGTTGAAATGAAATCAGCGGTGACGAGCTATTTGTTTTGGTAGCGGCTAAATTAGCATGTCGCGATACTTTGTACAGGGGATCACGTCTGCGCCAAGTAGATGCGCAGTGGGTTGAAACAGCGCTTGTCCGATCTGCTCACAAGAAGGTTTCTTTGGCCAGTTACTGTGATTAAACACGAGTTGTTTAATGTTCACAATGTATCGTTTTTCATGGGGAAAATGAGATGCGTCCCCGGGACGCATGGATAGTGAGTTTAGTGCGTCCTTTCAGATTTTAATGCGTCAGGGACGCAGGACGCGTACCTAGCAACATCACTGTAAGGGTCAATAAGGAAGTGGAGTGTCGCATGTGTCGACACACTTGAAGCATAACATTTCATGGAAAGGGTTGGGCGTATACTAAAGTTTAGACCAACCTATTTGTGCATTCCTGGGGGGAGAAAAAAAATTACTGCCTCAACCGTACAGGTGAACCTTGAAACTTTGAGAGTTGGTAAGGCTTGTATCAACAAAGACACACACCCACACACACACACACACAACACACACACACACCACACACACACACAACACACACACACACACACACAGCTTCCTGACACCTTAGGTCAAGAGAAGGCAGGATGGTGTTTCGTGTATACTTGTTATGCTATCTACAAACTCTCTACCTGTGAAGCCAGGGGCTGATCAGAGCCAGTGGAAGGGAGGGGGGGGGGAGTGTCGACTGCAGAGCTAAAGTGGAGCAGGCAGCCAGCCGGCCTCCATATTGACAGACAGCTTCCCCGATCAAAAGCATCCACTCCTCCTGCCTCTCTGAGTTGTACAGACCAGAGGCTCAGGGGGAGCTTCTTAAGAAGGGGCGGGAAGGGGCTCTAATGGTGCGGAGGCCATGGCCGAGTTCTGGAGCTCACTGAACCGCAACACGGTGATGCTAGTCTCCTCCTGAGCAGTGGAAGGTAGCATCACCATGGAAGGTTATGTACCGTGAAGATTGTGGATTGTTGCGGTTGTAGACTCATCAACCACAATGAAATTTGGCCTAACCTAACTTTGCCTTTGTTTTGTTTTACGCATCTATTTTTTTTTTTTTTGTATGACAATGTTTATGTGAAGCACTTCTGCCTTGTGTATGAAAAGTGCTACATACATAAAGTTGCCTTGCCTAACCTCATGTTTAAAGAAATGTACATTCTATCCCTTCACTTAGTGCCTTTACAGGGGTTAGCTTACTTAATTATGGTACGCCAAAGCTCTCCTCTTGTCCGACGATAGCCTTCCACTGTAGAGGTGTACCTCTACCAAATGTGTTTGGTTTGTATGTTATACTGCTGCACAGGATACCGATTTTTTAACAATGTCAAAACACCCACACTCAACCCTTTTTAAAATCATACGCATCGGTCCAGGTGTAAAACTATGATTCACTCTGAAACTTCCCCCGTACTTGCGGCGCATGTTATTAAAAGCCTGGGATGAACAACCTGGCTACTACCACGGTGCTGACACCATTGTTTCCCCGATGGTAATTTCCGTGTTCGCTCCGGCGCTCGCAGACCAGGTATTTTTTTTAGGTTGCGCATTAGCATACAACATATGCTAGCAGGCGAGAGCGCTGATGTCAGGTCGTTTCCAGATTGGCTCATTTTCCCCGACAGCCAGCGGCCCAGTTTACTCCCGAGGACACGCCGGGAAAATGCCACAGAAATGTCAGGTCGGAATAAAACAACTTAGAGAAGTGTTTGGAAGAAAGTTGGGTGATGGGTTCAACCAGAGTAGCAGGCAAACTTGTGAGCCAGCCAGGAAATGAGGGGCAGAGAGAGAGAAAGAGAAGAGAGAAAGAGAAAGAGAAGAGAGAGAGAGTGAGAGAGAGAGAGAGAGTGAGAGATGTGAAGGAGTCCCCTGGCAGAGGGTTCTGGTACTGGAGGAGAAGACCAGAAGCATCAATAGCAGCCCGGGGGGGGGGAAGAGGAGAATACGGAGCAGCTCACACACCTAGTCAGATATGGTTAGCTCTGATGGCGTCACACTAGCGGCCAGCAGCAGATGCTGTGAGCATGATTCTGGCCGTGCAGGTGGTGTGGTGGGAGGTGGTAGTATAGGCTTGGAGGGGAGGGGGTTCAGGTAAAAAGGCCATCTTGGAGGTTTGAGGATATAATAATTGTTGGTTATTTATGGGTAATAAGGTGGAACAAAAAACAGCCCCAAGAACCCCCGTTCGGACTCATTAGCTGCAGAGCAGGGACACACACGGATGAACAAGAAGCAATGGCGCGCGCGCGCGCACAGCACGCACGCACGCACACACGCACACGCACACACACACACACACACACACACACACACACTTTCTTCCCTAACTCATTTCCACTTCAAGGCCCAGGCCTGCTGGCACGGGGAGCGGTGTCCTCTCTTCTCGGTTCTCCTCCCGCGCATTCACTCTCCCCAACCTTCACCCAACCTCCGAGCGGCTGTGTGGACAGAGGATCCCGCTTTTGTAAGTGTTTTAATCAGAACGTGCCCTGGGGGATCCCGAGCCAGCAGGAGGAACTACAGAGGAGCAGAACACCGTGACATCCCTGCAGAACGCAAACGAGCATAGGAAGCAGAAAGCGATACTGGCTGAATGATTCTCTACACATAGGATACAACCAGACACACAGCCGCTTGTGTCGCTCTTTCTGTGTCAGGCGCTTGTGTGTGTCTCTCTCTCTCTCTGTGTGTCTTTCTTTTAAGAGAGACACCAAATCCCCTGCCAAAAATATCACATTATCATTCTCCTCAGTGGCTGTAACCAAGTGAATGTCCTGATGGTTCTAAAGGTGTGTTTTTCATTCTATGTCAGTTGGTACGCAGTACTACACACTGTTCCCCCAAGTGCTCCACACACCAGTGTATTCTCAGAGAGGCGTGATGTAGGAGCCCTCGAGAGTAGCCAAGAGGAAACCTGCCAGAGAGAGAGAGAGTGAGAGAGGCTTCAAGAGGCTCAGCAAATGGGCTTTCTGTGCTCGGTCGGTTATCGATTTTCTGAGCTCCCACAAAAAACCCTGGAAACACACCAGCGTGCCCACCCTGAACAAACTGACGCTCAAGCGGTGTGGAGAAACGGCTGAAAAGAGTCGTAAAATGGCCGTTAATTCCTCATGAATCACCGGAAAGCCGAAATGGCTCATTATCTTAAGACTCTCTCTAATTACATAAGGGACAGAGCGAGGGAAGAGACTCACTGCTGCTGCTGAACCTCCATCGAACCAGGAGCCAATCGGATCCTGGCTTCGCAGGTGTTAACGAGTTACATTAGCCTATGACCTCACACTTTGGCAGTTACCTCATCGGTGGAATATGCTCGTCCCATTGGCTGCATGGGCTTCCTTTTTATCAGCACAGAGGAAGAAAAAAAATGACTCATCGGTAGAGGGACGGTTTGATCCAGATTAAAGTGGAACGCTGCCACCGTGTTCACGTCGATATGTCACAGGGCTGGGGGGGGGGGGGAGGGGAAGGCAAATACATCATTCCAGCGCATTCCAGCCATTAGTGCTGCAGATTCCTGCGGTGATCAATGTGCAAACGACGGGGGGGGGAGATGGAGGGAGGGGAGATAGGGGGTGAGGCGAGGGTGACGTAAGATGTCCCGGGGACAGTTGGACAGAGGCAGACACCACCGTGTTGGCCCACATAGTCTGATGGGCTTGACTCCCCACGGGTGAGATAAATTGAGTGTGTCACTCTCCATCAACCCTGATCGATCCGTCTCTCTCCCTCTCTCTACAACTCTCCATCATTGGCCATCTCTCATTCCCCTCACTCCTCGTCTCCCCCTCTCCCTCTCCATCTCCCTCTCCGGCTCCACATCAACCCTCTCTGTCGCCCTCTCGGCTCATCAGCCGTGATCACCCCAGTGGATCTAGAAGGCTGCATCACAACATGCATATGCCGCACGTCGCTCTGAGGCAGTGTCAGCGCATGAGGTGACAGATTAAACTGCATACGGATGTCCCCGAGGGGGGGGGAGGGGGGGGGCGCTGTGGCAGCTAGGATTAGGAGGGAATCAGTCTCACACCCACTACAAGGGAGCCACAGCTCCCGGGTCCAAATGTTTATGCAATGTTTATGCGTGTGCGCTGCACAAACGGCTTTGGATGTGTTGCACTTTCAAAGGGGTGCGAGTACGCACTCACCCGGGCTCGTCTCATTTGGAGCTCAACCAGCCGTGGCGCAACCGACGGTAAGCGCGTTGCCTTCGGTTTGATCCCAGCCTCGTTAATCAAAGGCCCTGGCCCGGGGTCCTAGTGGATTACACCGGGGCTGAACCGGAAGAGTGCAGAGAGGACCACTGTACAATAGAGTTGACACGCAAGAGGGTTATGAGGAGAAATCCACTAGGAAATATATGCAGGTATACATAATAGTCCATAATAATCTCCATATTCTGAGGAATGTAACACGGGAACCTCACATTGGGAGCAAATTAAGCGATGAAGCTGTATATTTTTTCAATCATGTCTATAGTGCTGGGGAGCATTGGAATAAATCATTGATAAATCCTCTGCCTCCCGCTAATAACAGGTAGAGGATACCACTCAACGAAGACAATCAATAACCTCGAATGCTCCTCCCCTGGCCTACGGGACCATTAGACCGGACAGCAGCCGGGCCGTGGAATGGTGCTTTAGTCGACCCCTCTGCTCCTCTCAGAGCGGCGGTCTCTACACCAAGGACCAGACACCCCCCCCCCCCCCCCCCCCCCCCCCCCCTCCACATACCGAACGTGTCCTTGATGTTCTTCACCAGCGAGGTCTTCTTCAGGCTGTTCTTGCGCTCCACGTAGTTGGAGGGCACGTAGCCCGTCTGGTTGGAAGCTGTTTGCGCACCCTCCACCAGGTCTTGGAGTCGTCCAGGAGGTGGAGCCGCTCGCTCTTATGGATGTCCAGCTCCTGCTCCTGCTGGGCTGTGTAGTCCCACTTGGCTACAACTATCACCTCCTCCGTCATCTTTCATGGAGTCCCCCCCCCCCCTGCGGAGGCGGAAGGGAAAGATGGAGGTTGAGTCAAAAGGAGTCAGAGGAGTCAGCTGGTGAAAGTTGATCAGCGACGAGAAGTAAAAACAACAAAAAAGGAGGCTGGCTCGACAGCACAACCCTCGATAGCAGCGCTCCAACCCCATCGGTCTAATATGCCTCGTAGAGATCCGGGTTAGAGTCCGATATGTGGTCCTACGTTATACATCATTCCCTTTCAACCCACTTTACTGTCTCGCTCCGTTCTCCTGTCACTGAAGGAATGAAAAACCCGTCAAACAGAAATACAAAGATGTTCAAACACAGGATTGGTACTGGTGGTGAAATACCCAAATGATATTCCTTAAGAATGGCTTTGTCCCTTTAAATCCTGCATTGGATCTGGATCTTTTCTTTATGTACTCCATACCAGCAGGCAGCCCGACCATATCGGTACCCATTGGGAAACGGCCCAGGTCATCACCGGGCTAGCCGGCTCCGACTGAGGCCTAATCTAATAGTTGGTTTAGGGCACCACTTCAATTACACGTTAAGTGCCCGTGTGCGACGCGGTGTCATTACCCTTAATCGGAGTTAAGCCGTCATCGCGGTGTGAAAAACCCTTATTACCACAGCTAGGGTGCTAAAGCGCTGAAGTGTGCAAGTTTAGCCTACGCCGAGTTTCAGCTTAACAGCTTCGGTACCACACCACGAAGAGAACCTACCACCGCCGGGGTAGATCCACATTGCATCGGCCTCGATTTCAAATACGAAGACAAACAAGATCGTACGTTTGGTGTGTACAGTGGCCATTAGTTTGGAGGGAAGACAGAGGGATTACATGCTCTAGTTCACTAGGCCTGAGACGAAGGGCTGCACCTTAACCCCCGTGTGTGTGTGTTGTGTGTGTGTGTGTGTGTGTGTGTGGTTGTGTGTGTGTGTGTGTGTGTGTTGTGTACATATTTTCTGAAAGAATCTGCACCACTGATAAAGAGGAACGCAGCGCCCCATCTATGAAGCACGTCAAGCATCCCGGCAGACCAGTCTATGTTTAGAACAGCCAAACATTCATCGATGCTCACTGACAAAACAAAAGGATAAATTCAATTATAAGGACGTGACGAAAACAAGCGTGGAAAATGGGAGTAACTAGCATCTACTCGAGAGCAAGCCAGACATTCAAGCATTTTAGAAATAGCCGCGGTGCAGACAGCTGATGCAGAACCAGCTTTTTCAACCGCAACCATGATCGGGAGCCAGCTGTTGAGCTAAGCTGCAATTTGGACAAATGTCCGACCCGCTCCCTGAATATTTTCCAGCCCTAAAGCATCGCCTTGGCCTAAATTGACAGCTAAATAGACCATACGTCTAATCAGTCTAAACAAGGCTGCAATTACTATAGTCAAGACATGCGCTCTCTGAGACACGCACGTTGGCTCCAGCTTTAGCCGTTTATAAATTATAATAATAATAAAGAACCGAAAACAGAACGTGACCCTAGACTAACCGCCGTGTTCGCTAAGCTTCCTCCCCGCTAGCCAGGAGGGATAAGATTGGGCGGTGTTTTAAGTGAGGGTGTGGGATGGTTTGTTGGAGTTGTCCAGACGGGAACAAACAGAAGCACATATTGACCCTTGCCACAGAGGCACATTGAGGCTGCGTGGGGAAGGCAGATTTAAAGTCTCAGTACCGTCCGTTTAAATGTGCTCCTTAATGAGAAGGCAGAGGGCAGATACAGCGGGACCGCAGAGGAGAATGATGACTTATTAGAAGGGTCGCCACACAAATGACTGTGTAGATATATAAAAAAAAAAAAGATCCCATTACCGCCAGAGAGATGGATATCCTGTGTGCAGACTATCTTTCATCAAAAGGCAAATGGGAGCATTCGGGCACACAGGAGAGACGGTTCTTCATAATCCCCAACAGAAGATATTCGATTCCCCTTCCATTAAACCAATGCCACAGATACAAGTCTAGCCAAGGAGAAGGGTGGCCATTATTAAATCAGCTTGTGTCGCAACATTACATTCACATGAAGGCCAAATCCGGTTGATGGCATACTATACACGAGCATCGCATAAATGTCTTCCTTCACATATCCACCATCCCCCAGTGCCAAAAGGAGAAACCTGTCACAGTTTGCATTGTCTAAACACTGCTATGTGCCTCTACTTGCCAACCCTGAAGCTGTCAAACTGGATTTTCTTTACAGGCACAGACGGCAGAGAGGCGCTGATGGAAAGGACGGAGTTGTACAATGGACTAATCAAAGAAGCTGTCCAACTTAATGGTGTCCTTCTTTGCATGCCGGGTCCGTAGACCATCCCCTCCAATTTATTCCATTGAAGTGGAAGGACAAGGCGGGATAACGAGTGGTTTCCTTGTGAATTACACAGGTGGGAAGTATCCAGGTAGCGGGAGCGATAGGAATGAAGTGATTTATGGAGCCCGGTTGAGGAGTGACGTAATGCTGTTAAGTCTTCCGGATGACAGTTGGTATGTGAGCGTGTTGTGGCCTTTCTCTGCCTCTGGGCCAGGAGAGATTCAGTCAAATTCTTTAGGTGAGCTCGGTGTACTCTGAAGGAAGGAGACATCGAGTTTGAATTCTTGGAGAAATAGCTTACACTAGATAAATATGATAGACAAACCCCATAACGTGGCAAAGGCTTTGCACGGATTTGAGCTCAAAATCTGCAACTTTGGATAGGTTCATCCCTGATGGATACCTGACAAAAACTAATTTAAAGTATGAATACACTTTCAGACAATAACTAAACTAACTTTGGTCAGAGGGATCCAAGACCACCCAGAAATTAACCCTGGGTGATCTGGTTTTTCAATGAGTCTTTGATAAATTCGTAACCTTTTATTTTTTCTTCTTTGTTCAAGCATCTCCAAGCTACTGGTCTTCAACTGGCCAACTGACCTGCTTCCTAACCGGTTCCCCATTGTAGATCCTTCTCCCTGTATTGAGCACCATTTTCTGTTTCCTTGACAACGTTTCAAATCATTAGATAGAAGGATGAGGATGCCACTTGGAATCATATCCATCTTCTATGATGGTCACACACAAACACACACACACACACACACACACATACCGTGCCCAGTAATCAATGAAAGCAGCCCACACGGGACATTTATTGGACTAAGAGCACATCACTCCAAATGAATGGATGTCCTTGGGTTTGTCAGTGGGGATTTTTTTTCAATAAAGTTGCATTATTTTTAATGAATTCTGGGCTTTGCGGTCCCTCACTTTGCTTTCACTCCAAATAAGAACTGTTGTGAGTCTGCGTACACCCACACAAACACAGGACAGAAATGGGTATAGAGGAGAAGGGTCTTGAGGGTTCACGTTCCCCCCTGACCCCTCATTCCTCCACTGAGGATCAAAGGAGGGGAAGAGGACTGACAGACTGCTGAGCATGGCTTTGCCAGCACTTCTCAATGCCCCTCCAATGAAGAGGTGGAGCAGGAGGTGGAGGAAAAGTAGGGGGGCCTCAGTGGTTCTATTATCCCGCTGACACAAAAGCAAAAAAGGAAATAAAAGGGGATTATATAAAAAAAAAAAAAAGAGAAAGTTATTGTCAAAAGCTTCCCAATGTTTGCCATCTTGTCTGAGACAGAAGACAGATCAGCCATAACAAGAAGAGGAGTTTCCACCCTCCCTTCCCTTCCCACCCCCACCCACTGGCTCGAGTTGTTAGCATTGCTTGCTTCCTACTTACAACACTGCCGATTTACCCCCTACAAGCTGTAAGTGTTTGAGGCATTTGAATGCATCCTGAATATACAAGAGCTTTAAAGGCGCAGCAGATCCGGGCGCGATGCTTACAACGCAGTCGACCGAGCGGTGTGTGATCGGAGCACTGATGTGGACAGGCCATATGAAGCCCCTTCGCATCCTGCCTGAAGCTTCTCACCCTGCTCTCTCAAAATAAGCAAGCAAGCGTTGGTGGTGAAGAGACAATTGAAGCTCTTCACACACAGGGAATATTAATAACTACTGGGGAGGCAGCTGCGTTCGAGCCATAGGAAATGCTTGGATAACATATTCGGTTACAGATAAAAACACTGGTGTAATTGGTCACAGGTGGCATCAAAACTGCATGTCTGTGTGTAGATCATGTTCACACACACACACACACACACACACCACACAAACACAGTGTCAGCTCATCTTTGGTGAGGTTGGTGGTCAGCCCCTCCTCTTCAGTTAGTGGCGAGAGAATGGTCTACCATGCGTGCGGGAAGCTCTCAAAGAGACGCAGGATGAAACAGACCTGGGACTACTTGAGCACTCGGGGAGGTCTCAACCCCCAGCTCCACACTTCAAGAAGACCCTTCATTAAGAATCCCAAATAGTGAGATGGAGTGGGGATGAGTACAGCTATCGACAAACTCCCCTGACCACAGGACTAGAGCCAAGCTCCATTGTACTGTCACGTGTGTGTGCATGTGTGTGTGCGTTTGGATGGACTCACTCGGAACCAAATGGCCCGGTGACTGGCATTTCTGATGCCAGTCAATGGCATCAGTTCCACTTTTTTGCGGTTAAAAGTCTGACATTCTGAAACCGAGGACCCAAAATAAAGCCAAACAGAATATCATTAGAGTCATGAATCATTAGACTTAATCCAGTCTCACAAATCAGACTTTATATGAATAACTAAAGTCTGATGGCAGACTAGCGCAAATCTTTCTGGTTTCTGGTTCAGGCTCTGTGGAGTCTCCCTCCAGTAGTTCTGCTACCACACTGCTGGTTCCCAGATCACCCATAATAACCCAAGCACATTACCATTATACCAGCCCAGCACATTAATATACGATTAGCATGTTACTCAGCACCAAGTCTCATTCAAACAAGGAATGAGGAACATGTGGTATCCTCTTCTTTCTTGAGTCTTTCCTTACCCCCCAGAGTCACTCTTTCAAGGCAATTTCCCACATACCGCTTCCATTTTTTGCCATGAGCTCATTCGTCATTGTTGAACAGTTTCTATGACGACGGGTGGCTCATACTCCACTGTTGAGGTTATCCCTGAAGAATCTGACCTCCATCCTTACTGCTGACCTTAGAATGTTCTTTAGGCTACTCTTTAAATTGTAAATAACTTCCACTATCTACATTCATTCCTCCTTTAAAAGCATTTTGGCTTGGTGATCCATCTATCTGACCTTTGACCCACTATCATGCCCTAATCAACCAGTAAAGGCAGATCAGATTGGTGATAAACAGCTTTACCATTGGTCGTTGGGCAGGCTGACCCACAGTTGAACTTAAGGCAGCAGGCCTCTTGAAACTCTATTGCATTTTATTGCTTTAACCCAGGCCTACCTTTATTTCCTTAGATGTTGTTTTGTGTACCAACAAGAGTGCCAGTGCATGTGACAGAATGGCACCAAACTCTTTCTTGCTGTATTCTCTCATGCCCACAGTTGCTTACACATTTCTGGCCTACTTACTTTTTTTATCCATTTCCACTGCACGCACACACAATCACACACACATTTGTCTTTGGTTTATTAAAGCATAGGAAAACAAAAAACCTTCTTAAAGTCTCTTCCCAGTGTGCATCATGCCTCATTACCATAGCTTTGTTGTTATTTTTACTACCCTTTCTCCTTCCAAAAAAGCGACGCGTGGTGTGAGAATTGCCTCCTCCTTCACCTCCTTGGGTGACATTCTGCTTTCCTGGTCCCATGGCACCACTTCTACGGGTGCTGTTATGTGTAGGACGACAAAGGTACTGAAAACACAGCTTTGCTGCACAGCGATGTTTGTTCACAGCCGCCTGGAGGAGCCAGGGAAAAACTGTGTGTGTGTGTGTGTGTGTGTGTGTGTGTGTGTGTGTGTGTGTGTGTGTGTGTGTGTGTGTGTGTGTGTGTGTGTGTGTGTGTGTGTGTGTGTGTGTGTGTGTGTGTTCTAATGCAATGGGAAATCAGGGTCATATCCAGGGCAAAGGAGAGAGCGGGAGAGAGTGAGCGAGAGCAAAAGATGGATAACATTGAGGAACAGCTTGGTGCAGATTACTCTAGAAATGTTGCTCAATAGTACATTAAATTATTTTCAACTTTGACGATTCTCAACAGTTTTAACTATAGTATGTGGCGTGCTATTCAAAGGTTATTGAGATCCCGTAGATATTATTTGGCCCATCCCAGTAAAGAGCTGGAAGAAAAGCAATCAATCAACCTAATTGCCACAACTCTTATAACCAATAATTCGTAATTGCTCAAGACAATGTGAACGAGGGCCTGACAGTATATTGCTATAATCATTCTACAGCCAAAAACCTCAAGCCTCTTCCGGCATCTGTGTTTATCTGCTGCGTCTGACGATCGACCCCACGGGAAGACAGCAGGCAGTTGTATTATTATGCTTTCTATTAATAGACAAACTCGTATGGCTTTTGAAGAAACCCAGAAGTGGGAGCTGAACATGGCAGGAAAAACAAAGGAGGAAACCGGAGGAGGTTGATTACTGGGAAAATGACCCAGTAGACAGAGACGACATAGTCAAATATAGTAGGCCATACTAAGAAAATCAACTTGAGCCTCAGATTCCCTATTTATGTCTAATTCATCTCATCATGGCCCGAAAAGATAAAACAAACCCCTTTGGTCTGTGCAGGCTCCCCACACACACGCACTGCTGCGAAGATAAACCCTGGGGTGAAGTATGAATGAATTCATTATCATTTATAAGATTGGTATGCATGCGTAATGTTTACTGCACGAGTGCGTGCGACTGTGCATGAACAGTAACAAACAGCCAGGGGCATGTTGGTAACTTTCTTCCGTGGCTTATGTTTATCGTAAACAAAAACGCGATGTACACCACCAAGGCAAACAAAAAGGAGACGCCGATGGCGTTCGAAAGCAGCAGCACAACAACACTCGCTCCTGCTGTAATTCGGCCCCCCGTAAAGACCACCAACAGCAGCGGCCAACTATTCCCCTCTCCACTACAGGGAGATGCACCTCGTCTTCTGTGGTGGGGCGCTGCTTGCGTCTCCTCATGCCCTCTACGCTCCTGAATTATTCTCTTTGATCAGCAGCAACCTGGTGGCGGCTGATCCCCACCCCCCCCCCCCTCCTACACCCCCCCCCAGAGAGCACCGGCTGCTCTGGAGAGCCGGCAGAGGGAACGTGGGGGGCGTGCTCCGCAGGGTTGGCTCTTCAGACCTGTTGGACGTCTCCTGTTTCCCTGCCATCATGTATCACAGCCCAACCCCCATAGATTACATAAGGATTTGAAAATAGCCGTTTCTTTTTTCTGGCCTGCGTGATAAGCAGGAGTCTTCGTCGGAGGGGAGGTTGTGATTTTTTTCGTTTTTGTGACAAACAAACAATAACAACCCCAAAAAGTCGTTGTCATCATCAAAGCGCTAATGCAGTTCGACCATGGCAATGTGTTTGTACGTTGGCGTTTCTAACCGACAATTCAATGTAGAAGGATAGGTGGCGGAGCTGCCATCTGGACTCCCTGCTGCCATTATAATCCGCTGATCAACGTGCCAAACTGACTCCAAACTATAACTTTATGACCGATAGCATGAAACCACACTTTCTGATCGCCGCTTCGCCGCTGTCTGCTACTGTACGTTATTGGACTATGGACTCCCGGCTTGACACGCTGATACACACACCCATGTCCCTACAGGGATTTAATGTGGGTTGCTGTCTCCGTGATTCTGACATGCAGCTGGGTAAATGATGGCACCTCCACAATGCCACACACACACACACACACACACACACACACACACACACACACACACACACACACACACACACACACACACACACACACACACACACACACACACACACACACACACACACACACACGAGGGCTGCCAAGTTAAATAGCAGGCATTTGTACTTTGGCCAGGAGCATAAAAATGCTAAATATTTTGACCGGATTCGTGCCATTTCCGTTGCTCTTCGGCGCCAGATATTGCCTCTCATCCTTCCTCCGCCCAAATGTTCCTAAGGCTCAGCTCTGTCCAAGATTTGTTCATCATTCTGGTGGTGCAATGCTATTGTATGCTCTGATAATCAGAGGAAAAATACCATGTGTGGTTTATATTGATTAACATAGATGCAAATGTTTAATGGAAGTGGGCTACAGAACCAAGTCACATAATGGCTTAAAAAAATTCAGTGTTTGAAGGATGCCTTTTAATTTGGGATATAAAAGGTTTGATTTTTAATAAAGCATTTCTACTAAGCATGAAGGTTTCCTGCAGAAAAGGGATTTGTTCATGGTGGATTTTAGAATTGTAGCCCAGATGGTCGGTTTGACTAGACAAACTGCTTCTCAGAGAACCATCACTGATCTCATCTGCTCATCCGAACACAGTCCTTCTCACACGAGACTTCTTCCTTACAAGAAAAATGTGATCCATGATATAGCTCACAGAGATGTTTTTAAAGTCCGACCTATTCAAGTGCTAAAGTTCACAGCCTTCACCACAGGGTGTGTGTGCGAGTCTGTCTCTCTCTCTGTGTCTGTGTCCGTGTCGTCTCGGCTCATTGAGCATTTGACCCCTTGACCTTGTTTATCGCCTTGTGAAAATGAGGTGCGCACGTGCACGGGCAGTGCACACACAAGTTTCAAGAGCAGTCTTGGATTAATTTATAGAGGCTTCAAGGCTTGTCAAGCTTCGAGTACGCTTCCTTGAGTCACACCTGCCATTTTTGTTCACTCACTCTCTGCAGGGCCTGCTCACATAGGCTGTAATTACAGTGCTAAAAATTGTGATTGGAAACAGGTGGCGCAACTGCACTCTGTGACCTCCGGCTGCATCCGCAAATCACCCCATGCTCAGAGGCCTCCTGGCCGAATCCCATCCCAACCGTGTATGCGATCGTCAGGTCATCCGTCTCTCTCGCCAGACGAAAGTAGGACTCAGTAGCACATTACGGTCAAGTCAAAGTCGAGGTCACCGAGGACACCAGCTACTCCTCGTGTAACCCTCAATTAGTTGAGTGAGAGGAACACAGGTCCAATCCCTAGTGGATCCCATAAGCAACGAAAAAGTTGTTATTTTGATCCATCTCAGAAACACTATGTGGATAGAATCAACACCCCCATAATAATGTTTGGTCATTGAAAGCCGCGCATCTCTCTCGGTTGATTGCCCGATTTGTGAACAATAACTAAATTAGGCTATTCGATTCAATCGGTCTTCGCTCATCTTCAACCCTTTGTATCATGTTTTCCATATAAATATAAGGTTGAAGAGGCCAGTTATTAATGGTATAATAAACGTGCCTGTCAATGTTCTGGGCAGCTAGACATGTCTGTGTTGTGACAGTCAGGCCAAAGGGGAAATGGTCCGGTTAATTCATCCATTATAGCATGAAGGGTCAACCTGAAGCACATGCCAAGACAACACTGTAACAACAATAAATAAACAACCTAAATCTCTTTGTAATTTGTGGAGGACGTAGCATATATTTTAGCACTAACAATTTCTGCTACTTAGGAGTGAACTCCTAAACAAAAAGGGTCAAAGAATAAACAACATCTAGGCTGATGGTGCAGTTATGGTTATGTACAATAATTACGATGCAGGGAGAAGATTTTGCTGAGCTGGCCTTTTACAGGCAAGGTGAAGCCTCCTTTAGGATTGAGTGCTGCTAACAATATTCATACTAATTGAGGGATACAGTAAGCTCTTTCTCAACAACACACAGAAGCCTGTGGTCCTCCTGAACTTGTGTCCACAAGTTCATCTCCCCCTCGGAGAAGGTATTGGGTTTCCTCCCGAGGCCCATCTCACTTCAGAGCCCAACGTGCCGATATCCTTCTGTGTAACCTGAACCCAGGGCTGGCATACCCACTTAGAGCTGGTAACAGACAGCCAATGACCCCTAATTACTATTTAATGGGCACTTTCAGATGGGTCTCCGGGTGTGTTTATGAATTATTGGAGGTTCTTTGTTTTCCGCGACATTGTGTTTGTTAAGTGTGTAACTATGGGCGTTGCGCCCCAGAGTCTTTCCCGACAAACCAATTGTTCAGATCTACTGAAGCTTTCCAAGATGAATTCTCTTTGGGCCTTATAAATCCACTCCTTCAACCTTCTTGCTCTCGCAATCCACCCATTTCCCACGCATGCATTGCCCCGGTCAGCCTTCCTATGTGGTGGGGGTGGAGGGGCTCTGTCCACTGTGGCCAAGCTTTGGTGGGAAAGACGACACGAGGTAGCTGTACAAGAGTTCAACCAACAAAGCCTCATTGGTTACACCAATGGCCGACATAAACAGGCCCGGCCTTGATAGAAACCCACGTGTTTAAACCATGCCCAATAACTCGCATCAGGGGCCATATGCATAGAAATCTGCGTATAGGGTCCGCGCCAATGAATGATCATGATCAAGTTGTAAATCTGTGAACGTAGAGATTTTGGAACATTGCTTAGCACAACGGCACAGGGTTTTCTGTCTCAGGACATTGAATTGTCCTGAGAGTGTGCGCAAGTGAACGAGTCCACCCCCATCCACTCCAATCATTTACCAAACATGGTTCTAGGGACGCCAATTATTACCTGGAATCTCGATTAACTCATTGCTCATTTAGGATCATACGTGTTTGTTCCATTCATTTTAAATACCAAGGGAAACTAAAATAATCTGCAGAGGCGGCGAAAAAGTTACTTTCCGGGAATAACATTTTGCCACTGCAAATCGAGCTTTAATGATGGCCTGTTCGACTGCAATGTAGGGTAAACAAATGTAGGGCTAAGGCTGGCGGATTGAATCAAACATGCCTTTCTAATAATGTATTTTTATGTTCCCTCTCTCTTCCTTTCGCTCACGGTGTTGCCATGTCACACTACCTTCCTACACTGAATATTAGTTTCGTATAGGGTGCTTAGAAATACGCGTAGTCTCAAATGCTTGTCCACACATCTGGAATTCTGTGTGGAAAGCCGAAAGCGCATGTCTCATGGGGCATCTCTCTGTGCAGCACGGTTTCTTCATCTGGCCCCTGATGTTGAAATGGGGTACCTTATATGCCTGGTTCAAAAGGACAATAGGACAATAGTGGAGCGGAGGCTTTGTCAGTGTATAGTGTGGAGTGTATGTAGAGAAGAGATGAAACACACACTGAGACATCTCAGCGTCCCTGGTGTTGTTTTCCATCTCGGCATCCCAGAGTAGGATTAGGCCTGGTGCCCACTGGTGACGCAGGGCCAGTAGACCTAACAGACTGTCGGTTCAGTCGCCTGTCATGAAGTGAGAACATGAAGACTGAACACAGGGTGGGGGATAGCTATATTTATATAATTGAGTGAGTGAGTGGCTGAGGGACGGAGTGACTTTGTAGTGCAATTGAACGCGGGACAGGAGCCCTGAATGTGTTGTGTATTTGCTTAACCACGAGTCTGGCTGAACGCAAATAGGAATATGACAACAATAGGAATGGAGAGACGGATACTTGTTTCACATACTACAGGGCTGTCTGAATAGGTTGTGATTAAGCGTAAATTGAAATCCTTCTTCGTCCCCAGAAGAGCAAATCCTCTTTTGAACCCACTCTTCCGGGGTCAGAGGTTCCTTCTGGTGGGAATTACTACAGGCCCAGTCAAACGAGTGCCATGGCCCAGTTTATGATGATAAGAGAGATATAATTACAATTACAATGGGATGGCCTGCATCGCCATTCATAACCCATGTCTCCCCCAACTGTCCCTCTGTGTCTGGTTTCTTACGAGTTCATGATTCACATTCAGAAAGACACGCCTGCAGGTGGGAAGTATAGGCCTACTAGCACGAGGAATACTTCGAGCTGGAACATCTACCTTCCTAACCAACAACACACCTCAACTGAAATAATATTTGATTAGGTATTTTGACACATACAAAATGTGTCGATTTGCATAGCGGTATAGTAGGATACAGTAAAACTAAATGTCCCTATTCATTAATAATTCACAAAACGTGACCCCTTTAATTCATTATTGGGCTACATTCAATGTTTCAAGTAGGCTACATTGCTACCAACACTGTTCAGACCCGAAAAAAATAAGAAAAATGAAGGCCTATACTGACAACAACAACAGAGCTTTTCACCTTGCATTAGGTCTATATGTTCATGTATCCATACGAGAGTGAACTGAACTAGACTCCGAACCCAACTTCGACCTCATTTCCCTATAACCAAGAAAAGTGTTACATAAGCTCACATTCCACATTGCCTGCTACCTGTCACTGCCAAATGAACCTTGTCCTAAAAACTGATATCAGGGTGATCGTAGCGAAGGGTGCGGCCCCGGAATAGGTGTGGTAGGAAACTCCTACCTGCAACATGGCTCCTACCTGCAACATGCGACGAGCTAACTCAAGCTAACTACATTGTGAATCTTAAAATCCAGAACTTGTTGGCACATTCATAGACTGATCCAATAAACTTTAAATTTTGATCACATTTCTGGGTGACTAGAATACGCCGCCGGCTTGATTGTAGACCTTTCCTAGATTTGTCATTCATATTCAATGTAACGTTTGACATGTATACATTATACAACAATATGCTGTTTGGTGCCTTAAAACATCCGAGATTGGGTTTGGATGTGACCATCGCAATGGTATTAAAGAAGCAATGTCCATGCCACCAACACACACAGCTGAAAAAGGTTGGCAGTGTGGTCTGTTTTCATTTCAATGATCATGAGCGTGCGATTAGTTTGGCCTTTGTTGAAGCGTGATTACAATCGAATTCAGTAGGTACTTGTAAAAGCTCGTACGAGAGTTCCCCAAAATACTTGCAGTTACAGAGCACAATATAGTCTGAAATCGTCAAACAGCCGAGTGGACAAATATAATGAGTAACTATTAAGGTGAGACACGAGAAGCTTCCATGTTGGTCTAACTTTCAAAACTGTTCTTGTAGGGGGAATACAAAGTAAAACCCATAGAAAACATACACAGCAGTAGTAAATGCCCATGAAAAACGAGTTTATACTCCAATGGGAGTTGGAATCTTCGCTCATTTCGTTATCATGCTTACCTTAGTGTTCACTCCAGTGAGAACGGGCAACCCGGGTTAGACACCGACCGCACGCGGAATGGAAATATTTGATCACACCGATAAAGTGTACTCAAACTAAACGAGACTAAAACAAATCCAAATAATATTGCGATCCGCGCTATTCGAGTGTTATGCTGAGGCAAAGGAAGCACCATAGAGCCTAATAGTCTTTGCCTATCCTTTGGCAGGCTGACTGCTCCACAGTCATGCCACTGACGTCACAAGTGCCGGAGCTACTACGGGACCTTCAAAATAAGGGGCCAATCCTGGGACACAGATTTACCGCCCCTTGCCGATATTGAGGGGTATGTGCAATGCAAACATATTTATCCAACACAACTCTAAAATAATTGATATATGTTTCTCTCCAATCCACCCTCCTTCAAGTGACCCGTAACAAAAATACTAAATAATCTGATAAGGCTGTTGTTTTAGTTGTTTTAGATTTCAGTGGATCGTCGTAACAGTCTTGGGAAGTGGGTTGATATTCCAGCTCATAACTGTGGTTCTGTGCTCAGAGTAGGCCTACATAGAAAACACATGCTGTTACCCCTAGATAATGATATTAGAAAACATATCAAATACCATAGTTCTTTGGATGACATATTTCAGATCATTGCAACGATAACAGTGGCTCCACCCTTATGACCAAATGTTTGACCGCCGTAAACAAAGGGATGAGCAAAATGTGTTGACCTATATGTGCAAGACGAGAGAAAAAAATACCTAGATGTTACTTTACTGTTTTAGATTTGAAAATAAATAGACAAACATCATGTCATTCATGCCACAATTCAAACGAGAACATTTTAATTATTCTTTCGCTGTTGACTACCGTACTTAATATAGGCCTATATAATCATTTATATAGGCCCTATTGGTTGAATCCATTCGTTGCCAAACCGGCTTAAACCAATTATTTCAGATTCTCCCATGATAACACTCTTGTGAGAGAGATGGACAGCGATCTCTGCTGGAGTTATTGCAGTATGGCAGAGTGATATAATTTCTCCAATATTTGGATGTGGATATGAAAACGATCCGGACCAGGTAGTATAACGCGAAACGTAACCCCAGTTGGGCCACTTTTTAGGCAATGGGTCCCCCACCAGGTAAATGTTTGTTGTGAGATCCAATGGGTGGAGTATTTCCCGCCCACTTATTTGCATTTTTATATTGTCCACAATATTACGCGGGCATAGTTTGAAAATGCAAACGTGATATTAGTTTAATTAGTTATATTTTTTATTAATTTGAATATTTTCCTCTTGTAAGCAGACTTTTTTTGAATTGGTAAATTGAATGGTTTGCATTTTGTTTTATTTATGACTCAAATAAAGCTTTTATATTAGTAAAGCATTAGTATATTGCATTTTCAACATTGCATTTCTATTTGATTATTGTCCTAAAAATACTTCCTTAACTACATGAAATGTGTCGGGTGAACTTTATACCAAAACGCGTGTGTGGTCTAAAACAATAGCTGTAAAAGAAGGGTAATAGTGAATTGTTGTTTCATATTGAGTTGATAAGTTTTAAATTCTACTACTCCCTCTTGCCCTCTCTTTCTCTCTTGCCCTCTTCATCTCTCTTGCCATATCTTGCACTCGCGTTCTTTCCCGAACTGACTCTGGATCATACAACATTGCTAATTTGCTGATTCCCCTCACCCACATCGTCTTGATACAAAGCTGATTGAAAACCAGCAACTGAGCAAAGTAGTCCTTTAAATATTTTTACTCATAATAAGAATGTATTGCTAATTTTAAACAAAATGTTTGATTGGGCCTGCCTGGGCCAATATTACCTCCACAGGTGGGTCAAGGCATAATCATCTTTGACAATTTCCTGCCATGTTTAATACCGCTGCCTTTTCAACCATTTTCTGGCAAATTTATAAACCTTATAATGGATTTTTTTTGCAAAAGAAGGAAGGGCATGAAGCATGTCAATTACAAGAAAATTGTCGAGTGGGTTTTGGGAAATCTGTGGCCTACATCTTCATATCTTCAGGGTATACAGAGGGCACAATTATGACAAAACTTTTTGACGTATTATATTGTGAATCTTTTTTAACCAAAGCAACTTACAATTCAACCAAGATTCCAGATAAGGCAAGAATCATGCAAGTTCATTAAGTAGGCTACATTGAACAGGAAAAGTGCTGCAAGGTCTATGTCATAGAAACAAGGGGTAAAGCAAGTATTTTTTATAGATGGATTTTATTTTCATGGGCCAAGAAGCAACATTAAAAGCGAAACATGGAACATTTAATGTAAATCACCTTTCCTTTTGCTTGTATTCAACTGTTTGCCTGGAGAATAATCCCTTCCTCCTCTTGACACAATCAAGTATCTCTTAACAGAACACTTAGCCTGCACAAAATGGTTGGCTTTCAAGAGGCAGTCAGATGGATAATCAAACCATTTAAACTACATATAATATGCACTAGGCCCTAGGATAGTGGCCAATTTATTTCATGTGCCGCCCTCAAGCGTTTCCAAATAACCTTCTGAAATCTTAAGTGAGTAACAAAGTCACAATCCACAGAATAAACTTGGAACAGGACAAGTTACTCGTACAATATTTTCAATAAATAGAATATAAACGTGAGCCAAAAAAGAAAAAAAATATTGTCAGCAAATAGATGTTAAGAAGCGTGAAATATAATGTATTTTTCTCTGGTAGTTTATGTGTAAAAAGTAAATGGAGTGCATTTAAAGAGGCCGTAGTGAAGATATATTAATATTCTTAAATGACCTATCTGATTAACTATTGAAAGTAAACAAAAATTACAAAACATCCATTTTATTATTATTGAAATAACCAATACTGTGTATACTTTACAACGAAGCATCGACCCCATGTATCATTACAATAATATTTTGATGAGAGAAAAGTCGCTTCTTATTAGATAGCTGGTAACGTTGCTTCCATCACGGTCGATTTTGAATCACAAGGAGGTTCACTCTTCTTAAAAGTTTTGACTTGATATTGAAAAATGGTGATAATTCGATTTCTAATTTTGGTCAGTTTAAATCCGTATATTAGGGGATTTATGAGTGGTGGAATCAGTAGAAATTCTATCGATATAAAGTTCAGGAGACTTTGAGGCAAGTCACCCGATCCATACCTCATATACAGTATATCCGTCAACATTCCAAAAATGAAATTAATAATTGATACTATGTGTGGCATACATGTTTGCATAAACTTCCCATTCTTATCTTTAGATATAAGGCATTTCTTGATTAAATATATGTAAGACCAAACGATAAACACAGCATGGGAAAAATAAAAAGCAATATTAATATATCCAATCATTTGGTTTGCCCTTGGAGGAGAGCAGGTAAGTTGAACAATCATCCAGTTAACACAGTAGAGCCGGTTTATATGTGAGCCACACAATGCAACCCCGACCAGTGAGACTGAATTCATCAACATAAGATAAAGTGGCACAAACCAGGCCATGCATACAAATATCCAGACCTTCTTAGTTGTCATCACTGAATGATACACCAAAGGTTTACAAATTGCCACATATCTGTCATAGGCCATCAGAGCAAGGATGGACAAATCTCCACAGTTTGAAGAATGGATTACATAACCCTGTAGCATGCAATTTGTATACGAGATGACATGAGTTGTTACAAGATCTGCGATGAATTTGGGGTAAAATCCTGCTGTTCCGTAAAGCCCATTAATGCACAGATTACACAAGAAGATATACATTGGCTCGTGAAGGTGCTTATCCATAATGATGACAACAATGACAGATAAATTGACACAGAGAATCAAAGCATACCATATTAAAGTAAAAGAAAAGAGAGTTAGTTTGTGTCCCATTAGGTAATCTAAACCTGAAAGAGTAAATACTGATACAACTGAAACATTATACATTGTTGGAAATAAATCAGTGGTAAGAGAAGACACAAATTTACTGATCAAGGTACAAAAGTAAAAAGAAAATTATACAATTATACAATTATACATACATGAAAGATTATATGTTTTTTTGTTGTAGCAGTAATAGTAGTAATAGTAGTTGTACAACACATCAATGTTTGTGCCTTGATCTCCTCGTGTTTTCTGTTTAAGTATTCACTCTGGAGATGAATGGACCAATCATCAAATGTTTACATTTCACTTCGCTTTTATGGTTCCATCCCATTTCAGAAAGTGGGTGTAGTCAATTTTTGGGTGTAGTCAACGTTTGTCGGGGGGGGGGGGGGGGGGGGGGGGGGGGGACACACGTTTGTAGGGGGGGGCACGCTCGACAACGAGAGTTGGTTTTTATTGAACGCTCGACAACGAGAGTTGTTTTTTATTGAACGAGACTTCAACACGGAAAAGCTGCACGAAACGATGGTCACGTCCAGGGCCGTCGGACTGCGGGGACAAAGGGGACAGTTGTGGGGGGGCCCAAGGCAGAGGGGGGGCCCATGACCAAAAAAAAAAAAAATTTTTTTTGAAGCAAATCTATTGAAGCAAATCAATAGCTGCTCATTATTCATTAAGGCCTCCCATTTCGACTGCTAATTACTACCATTAAACATGTTCGAATATGCTCATGTGTGGCACCGTTGCAATCGCCTGGAAGCGTAGATGTTGAAGGACACCTTGTTCGTCCTCCTACGCCACTGGGAAGATATTTACATGCTTCTGATTGACTAATGAATTGATTCAGCTATTCCCCCAGAAGTCTGGGGTCAAAAGGTCAAAAGGACACGGCACCAGCCCCGTTGAAAAAAATAGAATACCACCCAACACACTCAGGAGATTAATGATATTTAAATTATTATGACCATGAAGTCTTTATTTGCATGGGTTTACATTTCGTTCTGTGTAGCATGGAAAAATCGGAGAAACATTCCCATTCAGAATGCATTGGTTTACATTTCGTTCTTTGGAAAATGGTTCTTTAGTAATAATATTTGAGGGAATATTTTTTTGTTGTTGTTTTAGCAGCGAAATGCACCGTGTGTGTGTGTGTGTGTGTGTGTGTGTGTGTGTGTGTGTGTGTGTGTGTGTGTGTGTGTGTGTGTGTGTGTGGGTGGGTGGGTGGGTGTGTGTGTGTCTGTGCGTGCGTGTGCGTGTGTGTGCTTGCGTGTGTGTGCGTGCGTGTGTGTGTATAACACGCTATTTTATGTTGAAATGCGACGTAATCCAGTGTTCACGAAACGTACACTGTCAACGTATGCTTTTGGCGACTGGGTTGTCTCTCAGATATACGTGTTTCTAACAAGATGATATCATTAAAAGTTACATAAAGTAACAGTTTAATAACACAAACGCAGGAAGCACGTGAGCTGCTAGTTTAGCGAAAGCAGCGTCCCTATTCCTAACAACCTGTATGGCGTCACATTAGTGCCATAATGCACTAACGTGATAAAAGATGCATTCGGGCGTATTACATTATTCCACACGCGTAGATATTAACTGCGAGCGCGCAAATGATCTCTGCGCGCGCAAAACAGCCTCTCGCGCGCGCAAATTACCTCAGCGCGCACAAAACAGCCTCTCGCGCGCGCAAATTACCTCAGCGCGCGCAAAACCTCTCGCGAAAGATGTTTTTACGCTCTCGCTCGAATTTAATTTTGGCACTATGGGGGAGGGAACCAAGGCAGGGCGGGCTTTCATATGATTGGCTGTTTCTGAAGCGCGATATTTGATTGACAGCCCTCCTCAGCTCTCCTCTCATTCAATTCTGAATTGTACAGTTAATGACTGAAACGATAGTTACTTATTGTAACTCTAGATTCTATGAGTATAGGTGCAGCCTTTTAAGGCTATCGATATTGGGTTATCCCTAGGCGTGAGCCGTAGCACTGAAAATTTGTAATCCCCGACCACCAACAGCGTGGGCCTCAATAACGTCCGCGTGCGGCGTGCCTCAACGACGTCCGCATTTCGCAGATATAGTCGGGCGCCGGCGGACGTTCTGCTCCCAATAAACAGCTTTTCTTCAGCTATTTAAAGGACAATGAGGCCGACACTTCAAAGGCTGCGCCTATACTCATAGAATCGGGAGTTACAATACGTTCAGCCATTTACTGGACAATTCAGAATTGAATGTGAGGAGGGCTGTCAATCAAATATCGCGCTTCAGAAACGGCCAATCACGTTTGGCCGTTTCACGTATCGCCCTGCCTTGGTTCCCTCCCCCATAGTGCCAAAATTAAATTGAGCGAGAGCGTAAAAACATCTTTCGCGAGAGGTTTTGCGCGCGCTGAGGTAATTTGCGCGCGCGAGAGGCTGTTTTGCGCGCGCTGAGGTAATTTGCGCGCGCGAGAGGCTGTTTTGCGCGCGCAGAGATCATTTGCGCGCTCGCAGTTAATATCTACGCGTGTGGAATAATGTAATACGCCCGAATGCATCTTTTATCACATTAGTGAATTATGGCACTAATGTGACGCCATAAACCTGACGTCGTTGAAACATGCGAGCGAGCCGATCAAATCCTAATAACTATAAAACTAAAGATCAGACACAATCACTGACTGAAGATTATGCAAGTAAAAAGTATATTTCTCGCTAGAAATGTTATTAGAAACACGTTTACGGTGAATCGGTCCTAAAATATTGCATTTCCCATTCAGATAATAAAGATTAATAAAGATCATACACATTCACTGACTGAAGATTATGTAAGGAAAATGTACATTTCTCGCTAGAAATGTCATTAGAAACGCGTTTAATGGTGTATCTCTCCTAAAATATTGCATTTCCCATTCAGATAATAAAGATTAATATCGGCTACGCCGTGTTCCGGAGCCGCGGGGGATTCTGGGAATTGGGGTTGTCAGTTGACAAAAGGGGCTTTTGTTAACTTGTTTTGTTGTTAGGATTAAGTGGGGTTAATGGGTTCGGGATGTTATGTGGTTGTGTGTTGTTCTATTAACATTGTTCGTGTGTTCATTGTTGTCGACACCGTCACCGAGAGTGACGTGACCATCGTTTCGTGCAGCTGTTCCATGTTGAAGTCTCGTTCAATAAAAACCAACACTATGGCGTCACATTAGTGCCATAATGCACTAACGTGATAAAAGATGCATTCGGGCGTATTACATTATTCCACACGCGTAGATATTAACTGCGAGCGTGCAAATGATCTCTGCGCGCGCAAAACAGCCTCTCGCGCGCGCAAATTACCTCAGCGCGCGCAAAACAGCCTCTCGCGCGCGCAAATTACCTCAGCGCGCGCAAAACCTCTCGCAAAAGATGTTTTTACGCTCTCGCTCGAATTTAATTTTGAGATTCATGTTCCTCAAAACTGTTTAACATCAAATTTATTTACCAAATAATTTACCAAAATATCCAAGATGAACTGATACACGAAAACAAATGAAAAACAAGTTAATTGTATGCATACAATTTCCATACAAATACATGCAAGTCTGGACACCATTATACAGTCTATATGACGACATTATCAAAATATTCAAATAAGAATAAGTTAGTTGAATTATTGAACTAACTAATCATTATTTGATTATTTAGATAATGGGTCAAAGAAGGGAAACTATGAAACTATCAGGTATTCCATCAATTTAACTTAAATAGATTGCAAATGATCTCTGCGCGCGCAAAACAGCCTCTCGCGCGCGCAAATTACCTCAGCGCGCGCAAAACAGCCTCTCGCGCGCGCAAATTACCTCAGCGCGCGCAAAACCTCTCGCAAAAGATGTTTTTACGCTCTCGCTCGAATTTAATTTTGGCACTATGGGGGAGGGAACCAAGGCAGGGCGGGCTTTCCTATGATTGGCTGTTTCTGAAGCGCGATATTTGATTGACAGCCCTCCTCAGCTCTCCTCTCATTCAATTCTGAATTGTACAGTTAATGGCTGAAACGATAGTTACTTATTGTAACTCTAGATTCTATGAGTATAGGGGCAGCCTTTTAAGGCTATCGATATTGGGTTATCCCTAGGCGTGAGCCGTAGCACTGAACATTTGTAATCCCCGACCACCAACAGCGTGGGCCTCAATAACGTCCGCATGCGGCGTGCCTCAACGACGTCCGCATTTCGCAGATATAGTCGGGCGCCGGCGGACGTTCTGCTCCCAATAAACAGCTTTTCTTCAGCTATTTAAAGGACAATGAGGCCGACACTTCAAAGGCTGCGCCTATACTCATAGAATCGGGAGTTACAATACGTTCAGCCATTTACTGTACAATTCAGAATTGAATGTGAGGAGGGCTGTCAATCAAATATCGCGCTTCAGAAACGGCCAATCACGTTTGGCCGTTTCACGTATCGCCCTGCCTTGGTTCCCTCCCCCATAGTGCCAAAATTAAATTCGAGCGAGAGTTTAAAAACATCTTTCGCGAGAGGTTTTGCGCGCGCTGAGGTAATTTGCGCGCGCGAGAGGCTGTTTTGCGCGCGCTGAGGTAATTTGCGCGCGCGAGAGGCTGTTTTGCGCGCGCAGAGATCATTTGCGCGCTCGCAGTTAATATCTACGCGTGTGGAATAATGTAATACGCCCGAATGCATCTTTTATCACATTAGTGAATTATGGCACTAATGTGACGCCATACAACTCTCGTTGTCGAGCGTTCAATAAAAACCAACTCTCGTTGTCGAGCGTGCCCCCCCCCCCCTACCAACGTGTCTCCCCCCCCCCTCAACAAACGTGTCGCCCCCCCCCCCCCCCCCCCCCCCCCCCCCCCCGGTCAACAACAGTCTACTTCCTCCCCCCCCCCCCCCCTAAACAATCGTGTCCACAATTTGCCGCGAAAGCCGTGAAACCCAAACCCCGAAACCCGCCTCCACAGCGGCACGCATGGATACTGTAGGTATAACATGCTATTTTTTACGTTGAAATGCTACGTATCCAGTGTTCATGGAAACGTACACCGTCAACGTTTTTTCTTGGCGACTGGGTTGTCTCAACACAAGTTACCCAGGGCCGCTAAAGTCATTTGTGATGCCTGTTTGTTTCATAGCAGGATTTCGACGATGTTCACATGTTCAAAATGTAGTAGCAATAGTTTTTTCTCATTCATGTTTACGGTTAAAATGTTTCTGATTCAGATTCAGTTTTTCTCCTGCTTGGGGTTCTGCCATGATTTGGACTTGTAGGATGGGTGGAGGGAATGGAACGTCTCCATTGTGTCAGGTATGCACAATGTTTACCTTCCTGACTGAAGGGAATCACTCTGGTGCAGGGTATGAGTACAAATTAAGATTTAAGACAGCTACTCATCTGGCCAAGGAAAAACCCTGCGCTGTTTACTGAGAGGCCGGCGTTGGGAGTAGCCAACTATTACATCTCATATAAAATATCATAATGTTGAAAGTTTTGTTAGGCCTATGTATTCCCATATGAACTCCTAATATTCCCTTGTGTGCTCTTAAACCTACCCTCTGCTGTGTATGGGACCATTTGCTTCATGATATACCTTATTGTGCTAGGGGAGTTTGACATCACTCCAAAGGTGAACAGCGATGGGGACCAATCATGTGCAATTAAAAAATATGTATAAGTAGAATAAAAAAAAAAAATTAAAAGTAATTTGCGTATTTTGGAATTCTCCGTGTTACAAATTTGAGGTTGGTGCGTGAGTAACGGTCAAAGACTCGGCAGCTCTGCAGATAAACCTTGGCGTACATTATATGTCAGGGTTGCCAGGTTTCATGCTGCTTGCGTGTGACCCACGATTTCACCTTCAGCTCAGCTCTCCGGCTGCGGGAACAATTCTCAAGCTAAAACACTACGACAGCAACAGAGATGAACAGGCTGAATGTATTGTAGTCACTGATCTTGTTGGTTAAACCAAGCGAATGACCCCAGACAGTCTGATCGCTTGAAAACCGCAGCCAGTCCGATCGCCCAGTATGATCGGTTGATATACGAAGCTGGTAGGATAGCTCGTAAAACCCCAGGCAATTTGATTTCTAGAAAATGCCAGCCAATCAGATCGCTTTTTTGGCCCCACAAAAAAAGCGATCTGATTAAATAAATAAAATCGTGCTGTTGCATGAATTCTCTATGTCAAATGTTCTAATTTCAAGTTCTATATGAATAAATGATGTATTTAATGTAAAATTTGATGTTAAACAGTTTTGAGGAACATGAATCTCAAACAGGTTAAAAGTATGTTTCTAATCAGGAAATAATGTTCTCTGTCAATCAAGTCGGCAAGAGGTTCTGGGGACATTTTTATGGAAAAGGTAACACGTTAAAATGTTCATTAGAAAGACATTGAAATGGCACTTTCTCATCTGTTGCTTTGAGCAGGATGTACGTATGCCGCCGGGAATCCATCATTTTGCTTTCCTCTACTCTGCTTCACTATTTGCTAACAGCACTTGGAACTGAAATAATGATAACAAAATGCCAAGATAAAAGATACATTAATATTGCACCAAATTGTAAAAGCCATCATATATATTGCAATAAGCCTTGAATGATTTTTTTTTTTTTTTTTTTTTTTTATTTACCAAATAATTTACCAAAATATCCAAGATGAACTGATACACGAAAACAAATGAAAAACAAGTTAATTGTATGCATACAATTTCCATACAAATACATGCAAGTCTGGACACCATTATACAGTCTATATGACGACATTATCAAAATATTCAAATAAGAATAAGTTAGTTGAATTATTGAACTAACTAATCATTATTTGATTATTTAGATAATGGGTCAAAGAAGGGAAACTATGAAACTATCAGGTATTCCATCAATTTAACTTAAATAGATTGAATGAGCAAATAAATAAAATACTTTAGAAATGTGCACACTTAACCATTTAACTTATAACTTTCTTGTTAAACAAAATAAACCTTATTCGATTTCGAATTTTGGTAAGTATAATACCATATATTAGTGGGTTGATAATAGGAGGTATTATAAAAAACTCTATAGACAATACATTTTTAATCATTGGCGACACATCTGCTGAACCAAATCGCATAAACATCACATCAAACAACACAGCCACGGTCACATTGAGCAGAGTCATTAAATGTGGCAAACAAGTCTGCATGAATTTTCCGCGGCTCTCAATCGACTCCACACATGTTCTGACAAGATAAACGTACGAGAGAAAAATATAGACAAAATGAAAAAAATAAATAATGATGCAAATGTAACCTAAAACAGTGTTTGTCAGACCAGGAGAACAAGTGATTTTAACAATCACCCAACTGGCACAATATAGTTTATCGATATGCGAGCCACATAATTTCAATGTAGACGTTTTGATAATAGAAGCCAGTACAATTAAAAAAGGAATAATCCAGGAGAAGCATGTAAACAGACAGACGTTCTGCTTTTTCATAAGAGAGTGATAATCAAGTGGTCGGCATATCGCAGCATACCTGTCATAGGCCATCAGTGCAAGGATAGAATATTCAATGCAGACTGAGGAATATATGACCAGACTCTGCACCACACAACCCCCAAACGAGATCACGTGGCGAGAGTAGAGCAGGTCCAGAAGGAACTTGGGGTAGAAACCGGCAGTTCCATAAAGAGCATTGAGGCACAGGTTACACACAAAGATATACATGGGTTGGTGGAGGTTGTGGTCCAAGATGATGGTCAGAACCAGGGAAATGTTAACCATCAGAATCAGAAAGTAGCAAAGTAGAGTGAGGGAGAAAATAACCATTCTGTTGGTGGTCTCCCCGCTCAACCCTGAAAGTGTCAACATTGTTATGTCAGAAGTGTTATCCATGATCATGACATGATCTACAGTAGCCTCCTCTTCAGTCCTCCACTGTGAGTCAGGCGTCGTTGGTGCTTTCAAACTCATGCAGTCATTATGTAAGAGTTTAATGTTTCCCCTGTGGCCGGCAGTAATATTAGTTAATCTGACTCTCGCACACTATGTTGAACACAGTCCCACTGGCATGGGCGGATCCATGATGGGGCCTGGGGAGGCCAGCCTCAAAAACACCTCTATGGCTTATGTTGATTTGTCAACATGATAACATGATAATATGTTATACATATAAATACATATTTGCATGAATGCGGAAGCCTTGTATCTTCATAATTAATTTATTTGTAGAAATCAATGCCTTTGGTCACTCTTTATGTATGTCGGTGGCTTTACCTCATAGGTCCACTCCGCTTCCATCTTGAAAAGCAGGTTAGTGAAGCATTGGCCATCCAATCATAGCCAACTGTCTTCAAGAGCCTCTTGATAACATTTACTAACATGAGATTTTTGCCAGGTGTATTGAACAACAGGAAATGCTGTGCACACTGTTTCTACGATAAACATTTAAACTTGTCAGTTGATTCGTCAGCATTTTTCTAAGCTGTCAGTAGCAGGTGAGGCTACATTTCGTCCAAATATCCCATTGATATCCCTCAGTCATTTGACAGATGCTTTTATCCAAAGCGACTGGCAGGTGAGGCTGGAAACAATTGAAACCTACAGTGTTGGACATTAGAGCAGTTCCTTTAAACTTAAGAGCTGTAACAACTGGACAGAGTGCCTTTAGAAAACCGAACATAAGGTTATTATTCTTATGAGTAGAAACATGTGGTTGCCATTTACATTGCCTGGGATACAGAATTAAACACATAGCGGTGTTGATTATGCATACTAAAATGACTAGGAGACCTAGGCGCCTTTGTTCTAAGCTAAACTTCAGTGGATCTCAAATTATAATACATTACACGTTATGTTGGATGGAAACAACAAATGTGTTTATTAATCTACACACAGGGACTCAAATAGCAGGCCTAAACTGTGTAACAAGTGACAGTTGCATAGTGAACTGGAAATTGTGATTATTTAAAGCATGATTATCATTCATAACGTATAATATGACATATAACATTAACAAATTCATTGAGATTGTAGCAAGTTGTCGTTGAATGTGCAGCCTGCTTGATGGCCCTAATGTCAGGGGGGATTGATTTACGAAACTAGTACAAAGTTCCAATTGATAACAGGTGACATACTTGGATTATTAGATACCTTTGCAAAAACATTTTTCTTTCTGTCACTGATAATTGCAATACTCTTCGGTTTGTCATAGTCCACAAACCCTTGAGCTTCTACTTGTAACCGATAAATAGTTAATCACAACTGTTCTTGATTTTGACCTCTGCAATGAAGAGTAGTTCAAAGTGGAAATATTTCATTTTCAACCAGCCACATGATTTTATTGAAGAATATAAAAAAAATGGCATGCTGGAGACAATATCCAATTAACAAGCAATGCAATTAATTTTATATATCTGAAAATCTCTTTGGTTTTTACCCATTACATGGACTTTGACCCATGACCATGGTTCATTGATGCTGCACCAATATATACAGCGTATAATATATAGAAAATCCTATACAGGCTTTTGAGCACACAAACTTTGCTAATTATTGCTGATCACAATTTAGGATGCATATTGTTCGGCTTATTAGACATTGTAATTAATATAATTTTGTAAGATATTTTCAACCACTTGCCATTGTAAATATTCAACTAAAAGAATACATGTAAAATATAAAAATATATAAGTGCGACTCATATTTTTAACTCATAATTCACCTTTCCTGTTAGCAAAAATAAACCAAATCGAAACTTAATTGAAAAAGACTTTCAAACTGTACACACTTAACCATTTAACTTGTAACTTTCTTGTGAAACAAAATAAACCTTATTCGATTACGAATTTTGGTAAGTATAATACCATATATTAGTGGGTTGACAATAGGAGGTATTATAAGAAACTCGAGTGATAATGCATTTTTAATCATTGGCGACACATCTGCTGAGCCAAATCGCATAAACATCACATCAAACAACACAGCCACGGTCACATTGAGCAGAGTCATTAAATGTGGCAAACAAGTCTTCAAGAATTTTCCTCGGCTCTCAATCGACTTCACACATGTTCTGACCAGATAAACGTACGATAGAAAAATATAAACAAAATGAAAAAAATAAATAATGATGCTAATGTAAGCTAAAGCAGCGTTTGTCAAACCAGGAGAACAAGCGATTTTAACTATCAACCAACTGGCACAATAAAGTTTATCTATGTGTGAGCCACATAATTTCAATGTAGATGTTTTAATCAGAGCAACAAGTAGATTTAAAAAAGGAATAATCCAGGAGAAGCATGTAAGCAGACAGACGTTTTGCTTTTTCATAAGAGAGTGATAATCGAGTGGTCGGCATATTGCAGCATACCTGTCATAGGCCATCAGTGCAAGGATAGAATATTCAATGCAGACTGAGGAATATATGACCAGACTCTGCACCACACAACCCCCAAACGAGATCACGTGGCGAGAGTAGAGCAGGTCCAGAAGGAACTTGGGATAGAAACCGGCAGTTCCATAAAGAGCATTGAGGCACAGGTTACACACAAAGATATACATGGGTTGGTGGAGGTTGTGGTCCAAGATGATGGTCAGAACCAGGGAAATGTTAACCATCAGAATCAGAAAGTAGCAAAGTAGAGTGAGGGAGAAAATAACCATTCTGTTGGTGGTCTCCCCGCTCAACCCTGAAAGTGTCAACATTGTTATGTCAGAAGTGTTATCCATGATCATGACATGATCTACAGTAGCCTCCTCTTCACTCCTTCACTGTGAGTCAGGCGTCGTTGGTGCTTTCAAACTCATGCAGTCATTATGTAAGAGTTTAATGTTTCCCCTGTGGCCGGCATTAATATTAGTTAATATGACTCTCGCACACTATGTTGAACACAGTCCCTCTGGCAGGGGCGGATCCATGATGGGGCCTGGGGAGGCCAGCCTCAAAAACACCTCTATGGTTTATGTTGATTAGTCAACGCGATAATATGTTATACATATTTGCATAAAAGCGTAAGCATTGTATCTTCATAATTCATTTATTTGTATAAATCAATGCTTTTGGTCACTCTTTATGTATGTCAGTGGCTTTATCTCGTAGGTCCACTCCGCTTCCATCGTGAAAAGCAGGTTAGTGTAGCATTGGCCATCCAATCATAGCCAACTGTCTTCAAGAGCCTCTTGATAACATTTACCAACATGAGATTTTTGCCAGGTGTATTCAACAACTGGAAATGCTGTGCACACTGTTGCTAAAATAAACATTTAAGCTTGTCAGTTGATTAGTCAGCATTTTTCTAAGCTATAAGTAGCAGTTGAGGCTACATTTCGTCCCAATATCCCATTGATATCCCTCAGTCATTTGACAGATGCTTTATCCAAAGCGACTGGCCGTTGAGGCTGGAAACAATTGAAACCTACAGCGTTGGACATTAGAGCAGTTCCTTTAAACTTAAGAGCTGTAACAACTGGACAGAGTGGCTTTAGAAAACAGAACGTAAGGTTATTATTGTTATGAGTAGAAACAGCTGGCTCCCATTTAAATTCCCTGGGATACAGAATTAAACACATAGCGGTGTTGATTATGCATACTAAAATGACTATGAGACCTAACCACCTTTGTTCTAAGCTAAACTTCAATGGATCTCAAATCAAAATACATTACATGTTATGTCGGATGGAAACAACAAATGTGTTTATTAATGCACATACAGATACTCATAAAGCAGGCCTAAACTGTGCAACAATTGACAGTTGCAGAGTCAACTGGATATTGTCATAATTTGAAACATGATTATCGTTCATAACGTATAATATGACGTACAATATTAGCAAATTCATTGAGATTGTAGCAAGCTGTCGGTGAACATGCAGACTGCTTGATGGCCCTGATGTCAAGAGGGATTGATTTACGATACTAGTACAGAGTTCCAGTTGATTACAGATGAAATACTGCCATAGAATGCAAACACATTTTCAATCCGTCTCTGATGATAGCAATATTCTTCGGTTTGTCATAGTCCACCAACCATTAAGAATCTACCTGTTACCGAAAAATAGCAAAAACACAACTGTTCATGACTTTTTCCTCTGGAATAAAGAGTAGTTCAAAGTTGAAATATTTAATTTCCACCCACCCATGTTCTTTTATTGAACGATATAAAAAAAAAATGGCATGTTGTATGGAGACAATATGTAACTATCAAGCAATACAATTACATTTATATATCTGGAAATCTCTATGGTTTTTTTATACCCTTGGACCCATTCCAATGGTTCACCAATATATACAGCGTATAATATATAGAAAATCCTAGAAAGGCTTTTTAGCACACATATATTGCTAATTAATGCTGATAACAATTTAGCATACATATTGCTATGATTATTAGAAATTATAATTAATGTCATTTTTTAATGATATTTTCTACACCTTGCCATTGTAAATATTCAATTATAATAATACATGTAAAATATGAAAATTAATAAATGAGACTAATATTCTTAACTCATAATTCACCTTTTCTGTTATCAAAAATTAACCTAATCGAATCCTAATTGAAAAAGACTTAAAAAATGTACCCACTTAACCATTTAATTTGTAACTTTCTTGTGAAACAAAATAAACCTTATTCGATTACGAATTTTGGTAAGTATAATACCATATATTAGTGGGTTGACAATAGGAGGTATTATAAGAAACTCGAGTGATAATGCATTTTTAATCATTGGCGACACATCTGCTGAGCCAAATCGCATAAACATCACATCAAACAACACAGCCACCATCACATTGAGCAAAGTCACTAAATGTGGCAAACAAGTTTGCATGAATTTTCTTTTGCTCTCTATCGACTTCACACATGTTCTGACCAGATAAAAGTACGACATAAAAATATAAACAAAATGAAAAAAATAAATAATGATGGTAATGTAACTTAAAGCAGCGTTTGTCAGACCAGGAGAACAAGCGATTTTAACTACCAACCAACTGGCACAATAGAGTTTATCTATGTGCGTGCCACATAATTTCAATGTATATGTTTTTATAGTAGAAGCCAGTATAATTAAAAAAGGAATGACCCAGGAGAAGCATGTAAGCAGACTGACATTGTGCTTTTTCATAAGAGAGTGATAGTCGAGTGGTCGGCATATTGCAGCATACCTGTCATAGGCCATCAGCGCAAGGATAGAATATTCAATGCAGACTGAGGAATATATGACCAAACCTTGCACCACACAACCGCCGATCGAGATAACGTGCCAAGAGAAGAGCAGGTCCAGAAGGAACCTGGGGTAGAAACCGGCAGTTCCATAGAGAGCATTGAGGCACAGGTTACACACAAAGATATACATGGGTTGGTGGAGGTTGTGGTCCAAGATGATGGTCAGAACCAGGGAAATGTTAACCATCAGAATCAGAAGGTAGCAAAGTAGAGTGAGGGAGAAAATAACCATTCTGTTGGTGGTCTCCCCGCTCAACCCTGAAAGTGTCAACATTGTTATGTCAGAAGTGTTATCCATGATCATGACATGATCTACAGTAGCCTCCTCTTCACTCCTTCACTGTGAGTCAGGCGTCTTTGGTGCTTTCAAACTCATGCCTTCATTATGTAAGAGTTTAATGTTTCCCCTGTGGCCGGCAGTAATACTAGTTAATCTGACTCTCGCACACTATGCCGAACACAGTCCCAGTGGCAGGGGCGGATCCATGATGGGGCCTGGGGAGGCCAGCCTCAAAAACACCTCTATGGTTTATGTTGATTTGTCATCGCGATAATATGTTATACATATTTGCATAAAGCGGAAGCCTTGTATCTTCATAATTCATTTATTTGTATAAATCAATGCTTTTGGTCACTCTTTATGTATGTCGGTGGCTTTACCTCGTAGGTCCACTCCGCTTCCATCTTGAAAAGCAGGTTAGTGTAGCATTGGCCATCCAATCATAGCCAACTGTCTTCATGAGCCTCTTGATAACATTTACCAACATGAGATTTTTGCCAGGTGTATTCAACAACAGGAAATGCTGTGCACACTGTTGTAAAATAAACATTTAAGCTTGTCAGTTGATTAGTCAGCATTTTTCTAAGCTATAAGTAGCAGTTGAGGCTACATTTCGTCCCAATATCCCATTGATATCCCTCAGTCATTTGACAGATGCTTTTATCCAAAGGGACTGGCCGTTGAGGCTGGAAACAATTGAAACCTGCAGCGTTGGACATTAGAGCAGTTCCTTTAAACTTAAGAGCTGTAACAACTGGACAGAGTGGCTTTAGAAAACCGAACATAAGGTTATTATTGTTAAGAGTAGAAACAGCTGGCTGCCATTTAAATTCCCTGGGATACAGAATTAAACACATAGTGGTGTTGATTATGCATACTAAAATGACTATGATATGGAGTCAGTTTCCTGCCATAATTCAAACCTGAAAAAAAAAGTTTCAAAGGCTTGTAAGTCTGGGTTTGAAAACTCAACACCTTGTAAAAAAGGTTTTGCAACACTGAAAAAAGAGATTATAACCTGAAAAAAAATAAAACTAAAATTCAAACATCTGTAAACATGATTTTGTGTTCTATTTTATCTTCTTCATCATTTTCACCAACACATTTTCAAAGTTCAAACAATTTCACCAGCGCATTTGCAGAGTTTCAAATCTGGCACTGTTATAACAGTGTATTTCATTGTTGCCCGGTTTTGAAACCTTGTAAATGGGATTCTGCAAACAGGTCATGCATACATTGAGAAATACGTTTTGAAAGGTTGAATATTTAGTTTTAAAAACTTGTAAAGGTGTATGTTTACGACATTGCAACGTATTTTTTCAGAACTGGCTTTTCAGCACTGACTTTTCAGAGATTTGACCACACAGGCGCAAGCTTTGAGTCACGTGAATATTGGCAGTGTTCTGGCGCCACTCGTTTTGAAACTCCTGACAATCGAATCTGAAAAAGAAAAAAACGTTCCTGGGGGCGGGACCATTTAGCTCTAAACCTATTGGTTGCTCTCGGCTGACGTACATTCCAATCACATGTGCCGTTCACCGGGCTGTGCGTGATTGACAGTGCTCAGCCGATGACACGAATAACAAGCGACTTTCGCGGTTGATTTTCATTTTCATTTTCTGGAACCAGAAGCTGTGTTCGAAATCGTTCCCTATACACTCGTTCCCTATTCCCTATATAGTGTACATGATATAGTGCACTATATAGGGAATAGGGAACGAGAATTCGGACACTACGCCTAACATTTCTAAACGTCATTTGCGTCAGTAAATGCGCCTGGTATTTGTGTGACGTGATGCGCCGACATCATCTAAACAAACCGGGCTGGAGGTTGTATTGATGTTGAATGTTACATTTCCTTGTTCAAGTTTTTTTTAAATTAATTTTGAATGTTAAATCCCAAATAAATTGTTGACATTTCTAAACACAAGCCGGAGACTCCATCATTAAATGTATTCGTTTTCGCGGTTATTCAGCTTCTTCTCCCCTGGAAAAATACAACCGCATTGCATTGTGGTATACGGGAGTAACATGTAGGGAACATCGTATGCACCCTATTTCAAGTCCACTATATAGTGCCCTATATAGTGGACCACTGAGAATTCGAACACCCTACAAAATGGCGTGCACCCTATTTAGTGCACTACATCCATGATAGGGAACGATTTCGAACACAGCTAGTCTCATCTCCATAGGACGCGACTAGCAAGGACGCAGCCTTCACTTTGGGAAACAGCCATGGTTCCAAAAAATGGAAATCATAATCAACCGCGAAAGTCGCTTGTTATTCGTGTCATCGGCAGAGCACTGTCAATCACGCACAGCCCGGTGAACGGCCCATGTGATTGGAATGTACGTCAGCCGAGAGCAACCAATAGGTTTAGAGCTAAATGGTCCCGCCCCCAGGAACGTTTTTTTCTTTTTCAGATTCGACTGCCAAGGAGTTTCAAAACAAGTGGCGTCAGAACACTGCCAATATTCACGTGACTCAAAGCTTGCGCCTGTGTGGTCAAATCTCTGAAAAGTCAGTGCTGAAAAGCCAGTTCTGAAAAAATACGTTGCAATGTCGTAAACGTACACCTTTACATGTTTTTAAAACTAAATATTCAACCTTTCAAAACGTATTTCTCAATGTATGAACACCTGTTTGCAGAATCCCATTTACAAGGTTTCAAAACCGGGCAACAATGAAATACACTGTTAGAACAGTGCCAGATTTGAAACTCTGCAAATGCGCTGGTGAAATTGTTTGAACTTTGAAAATGTGTTGGTGAAAATGATGAAGAAGATAAAATAGAACACAAAATCATGTTTACAGATGTTTGAATTTTAGTTTTATTTTTTTTTCAGGTTATAATCTCTTTTTTCAGTGTTGCAAAACCTTTTTTACAAGGTGTTGAGTTTTCAAACCCAGACTTACAAGCCTTTGAAACTTTTTTTTTCAGGTTTGAATTATGGCAGGAAACTGACTCCATACTATGAGACCTAACCACCTTTGTTCTAAGCTAAACTTCAATGGATCTCAAATCAAAATACATTACATGTTATGTCGGATGGAAACAACAAATGTGTTTATTAATGCACATCAGTGGAGGCTTCTCCATTGAGGAGAGGGAGGAAGATCCTCCCTAACATTGTTGAGAATAAAAAATGTAGATTGCCCAGACTATTGTAATGAATGAATGCCCTTAAATATGACTACTTTATTGCCTTTGAATATATAATGTTCGTTTCCCTGGGTAAAGGGACATTAGCACCCCCTATCGCCTTTTGACAATTACTTTAGGGAGGAACGTCCTCCCTCCGCCTCCGTTGACTCCCATTCATTTTCCCGAAAGTACTGGCGGCAGGTGGATAACATGGGTTTCAATGGGAGAGAGGAGGAAAATCCTCCTCTGAGTGGGTGGGACCTTAAGGGGTCTGATTCGCGCAAAAATCTATCCGTCTGCACTATGAACCAATGAGCAGGATCCCTGGATGTTGAGCAGTGTTGCCAGATTGGTCAGATTTCCCACACAATTGGGCTACTTTTAACCATGTTAGGCTGGAAGAATTATCATTGGGCGGGAAATCTGCCCAATCTGGCAACGCTGTCGATAACAAACCCGGTCTGCGTTGCCGCGGTGCTCAGTCTGAGAGACGCAGAGCAAGTGAAATCTGCGACAGCGAGATCCTAAATGCACAATGGAAACATTGGAAACATTGGAAACGGAGGACATTGTTAACGTCTTATTACAAAAAGCATTCCATTCATTCAGTTACAGTGCTAAGTTAGCGACCAAAGAAAGAGGTAGACCACTTCCCAAAATCAAGGTCACCAGAAGTAATGGCAACGTCAGTGTTGTGAGTGCTACATGGTTTGCTAGGTACGCATGACTTACTGGTAGCATTACAAGCAATTGTAACTGAAAATAAACATAGCTAAATAACTTCAGTCAGTGAGGGCAAAAATAGGCCCAATGATAGGCCCAGATTTTTTTATTTACTTTTACAAATCAATAGTAGGCCTGATTTGACTAATATGCTTTGCATCCTTTCCTTCTCAAATTACAGTGATGCCACTGGTGGCTTTGTATACATTTTGTTCACATAACTCCCTCCCTTCTATTTTGTAGTTCACCAAAACACCCTGAAACAACTTGAGTCTCACATTCTTATGGCACCATACACCAACAGTGCAAGCAGGCCATTGGCAACCAAGCGCGCGGTCCTTCCTCCCTCACTTTAAAAACGACCAGCCGCCACTGATGCACATACAGATACTCACATAGGCGTCGATTACGGGGGGGACATGTCCCCCCCACTATTTGAAATACGAATTTTGTCCCCACCAGTTTTAAAAATGTGTAAAAAAAAATAATTTTTTTTTTTTTTTTTTAAATCCCCACATACTCAACCGAAATCGTCGAGTCTAAAATCATGCGATAGGCGCGCTCAAAGACATCATTTATTAGATAGGCCTACCTAATAAACCGTTGGAACGCACAAGACCGGAAACCATGGCAACGCCGGTAAACAAACCCCCGACTCACGAGAAGCCCAATCCCTATGAGATCCCTGCGCTACGGCCATCCGGAGGCACACAGAGCTTTTGGTCGTGATATTATCTATACAATTATATTATATTATATACTATTATATATAGAGCTCCGAGAGTCGCAAACGGCAACAATCACTTTCTCCTCCATGCTGCAGTACAGCCCGGACTGCACTGCGCTGAGTTTGACGGTTGAACGCTGATTGGCTGTTACGTTACACATGTCACTCAGTGGCCACGCTGTTGAACGCTGATTGGCTGTCATCACGCGAAATTCGTTTCAAAGTTGAACATTTTAGCGCCACAAATCCTCGTGAACGCGCTTGCCTGTGCACGGCGAAAGTGTGGCGCGACAAATCAAAAATATTCGCCCGATACGCGTCTATACGTTCACTTTGTATGGGATCTTGTCGTCCCGTTGCGTTTGGTGTGAACGCACTGGAGAAGTTTCAAGACAGCCAAAATTGTCATTTTTATTCAGAAAATAGCCGGTCATTTTGCTTCCTATAAAAAGCACGTTTGTGACACTGGATAATATCGATATGGATACGACATCTAGCCTGCATGTGGAGGGCCACATAAGGTAAGAAATTGGTTTACGTAAACTTTGCTGCAGGTTCTGTTTGCTCGTGAATCGTGATGACCTGGCCAAAGGTTACCAACGGTCCCAATCGATTATGATCTGATTCTGGTTGGTGCTCCAGTTAGTATGCATTGTCAGTGCTTAATTTGTCCAGTGGGAGCTCCCGGAGCGCTGAGGACGGGGGGGGGGGTATCGTCAACCTACGGACTTCAGTGAGGGTTTCATTCCATCTATACACGGGTGTACGCCTGCAGCACGGGGCGCCAAAGTGCCTATTCCCCACGCAATGTTATGTTGTACTTCATTGATTACCGCTACGCAGCGCATTTTTTTTTTATACTGCTCGTGGCGGAGCTGGCGGAGCGCACGTCAGAGCTTCCGGAGCGCGCGTCAGAGGTTAATCCGGAGCGCACGTCAGAGCTTCCGGAGCGCGCTCCCCCTTGCTCCCCCTCAAATTAAGCACTGTGCATTGTATATATAGATTGCAGCTAGTAGCAGCTACACACGGTGCGATTGCTATGCCAATGTGGTTATAGTTGGTTTTGTCTGATTGAGATATGTGACGACTTGGAGCCTGGTAGGCCTATCCTGACATAAATATGTTCTTGCATAACCTGTGTGATTATCCTAAACTGAAGGGGATTTTATTTGCGGACAATTTTCTTATGATGTTGTAACGAGTGAAGTCTACATTGGTCCTTCGCAAGTGTTTACTGGTGGTCAGGATTTGGCAGATGCAATTCTCCTCTGGGTGCTTGTATTTTTCTTATTTTTTTTAATGCAGCATAACATATGCTACCAGCAGCCCTTGCTCGTCTTCAAAAGGCTGATGCTCAGTACCTCGTTTCATTTCGTACCCCCTTTACAGTCTGGCATTGTTTGTCTGGTAAACTCTGTTGATGTCAAGATAAGTGTTAAATTGCCAACACTGTTCTTTGTCCTGTGTGTATTAGTATTAGGCCTACATATCCCGAGCCAATACCCTGGTGTTTCTAACGCTGTTTTGAAAAACAAGCCAAAACACAAACTGTGGTTTTCAACTTTTATTGTTCGAATAGGATCTTCATAGGGCTGGCCCGAATGCCATTTTTCAGGCTTCGAATACTCGTTGGTATTTCCGAGCGAATATTCGAATACTCGTTCCAGAAAAAAAAAAAACACCATCAAAAACAACATTAATAATCCTTATATACTCCCTGGAACCGATTTCGACAGTATCTGCATATTTTGTTGAAGATTAATTAGCTTTTGAACGTTAATTAGTAGGCCTAAGTAGGTTGAAGTTCCTTAGTTTTTCCCCGTGAAAGCGAACAGCTGTTGCTCCGTTCCAAATCAGCTGTTCTCTGTCATCTCAGCCCTTACGGGAGCTTTTCAATTCATCCTGGAACGTGCATCTTTTCAGGGAATTTGTACAATAAATCCATAACAAATACCGAATATTGATTGTCTTATGTGTCCATATTATATCCATTATATTGACCGGGTATTCCCAAGACGCTCACGCTCTGCAGCAAGCCAGTCACAGTTGATTGGCGCGGCGCTGTACAGCGAACGTAAACAAACAACTAAGCTAAGGTTTTAAGTATTACTTTTCCTCCAGAGATCCCGCTAATGTTGTGTTATAAAGTAAAGGGAAACAAGGTATCTATTCTTCCTCCACCTCTCTCGCTTCTCTGCTTGGTGTCGCTGACGCTTATAGTTTGCCTCCCTCGCTCTGGTAAAGCACCTCGTGGAAAAAAATAAATAACGAAGCTCCGAATACTGATATAAGCTTCAAATACTAATTTTCCAAACCAGTATTCGAATATTCGAATAATTTCAACACCTGACAATGCACTGTAGAGCATATTGTAATGCAGCGTTGAATGGATGAATAGCTTACATAGGTACCCAGCACTTTTCAGACCACACTCAAGCTTATGGTTATTGTCCCCACCACTTCTAAAAACAAACTGACGCCCTTGGATACTCATATAGCAGGCCTAAACTGTGCAACAATTGACAGTTGCAGAGTCAACTGGATATTGTCATAATTTGAAACATGATTATCGTTCATAACGTATAATATGACGTACAATATTAACAAATTCATTGAGATTGTAGCAAGCTGTCGGTGAACATGCAGACTGCTTGATGGCCCTGATGTCAAGAGGGATTGATTTACGATACTAGTACAGAGTTCCAGTTGATTACAGATGAAATACTGCCATAGAATGCAAACACATTTTCAATCCGTCTCTGATGATAGCAATATTCTTCGGTTTGTCATAGTCCACAAACCATTAAGAATCTACCTGTTACCGAAAAATAGCAAAAACACAACTGTTCATGACTTTTTCCTCTGGAATAAAGAGTAGTTCAAAGTTGAAATATTTCATTTCCACCCACCCATGTTCTTTTATTGAACGATATAAAAAAAAAATGGCATGTTGTATGGAGACAATATGTAACTATCAAGCAATACAATTACATTTATATATCTGGAAATCTCTATGGTTTTTTTATACCCTTGGACCCATTCCAATGGTTCACCAATATATACAGCGTATAATGTATAGAAAATCCTAGAAAGGCTTTTTAGCACACATATATTGCTAATTAATGCTGATAACAATTTAGCATACATATTGCTATGATTATTAGAAATTATAATTAATGTATTTTTTTAATGATATTTTCTACACCTTGCCATTGTAAATATTCAATTATAATAATACATGTAAAATATGAAAATTAATAAATGAGACTAATATTCTTAACTCATAATTCACCTTTTCTGTTATCAAAAATTAACCAAATCGAAACCTAATGGAAAAAGACTTAAAAAATGTACCCACTTAACCATTTAATTTGTAACTTTCTTGTGAAACAAAATAAACCTTATTCGATTACGAATTTTGGTAAGTATAATACCATATATTAGTGGGTTGAGAATAGGAGGTATTATAAGAAACTCGAGTGATAATGCATTTTTAATCATTGGCGACACATCTGCTGAGCCAAATCGCATAAACATCACATCAAACAACACAGCCACGGTCACATTGAGCAGAGTCATTAAATGTGGCAAACAAGTTTGCATGAATTTTCTTTTGCTCTCTATCGACTTCACACATGTTCTGACCAGATAAAAGTACGACATAAAAATATAAACAAAATGAAAAAAATAAATAATGATGGTAATGTAACTTAAAGCAGCGTTTGTCAGACCAGGAGAACAAGCGATTTTAACTACCAACCAACTGGCACAATAGAGTTTATCTATGTGCGTGCCACATAATTTCAATGTATATGTTTTTATAGTAGAAGCCAGTATAATTAAATAAGGAATGACCCAGGAGAAGCATGTAAGCAGACTGACATTGTGCTTTTTCATAAGAGAGTGATAATCGAGTGGTCGGCATATTGCAGCATACCTGTCATAGGCCATCAGCGCAAGGATAGAATATTCAATGCAGACTGAGGAATATATGACCAAACCTTGCACCACACAACCGCCGATCGAGATAACGTGCCAAGAGAAGAGCAGGTCCAGAAGGAACTTGGGGTAGAAACCGGCAGTTCCATAAAGAGCATTGAGGCACAGGTTACACACAAAGATATACATGGGTTGGTGGAGGTTTTGGTCCAAGATGATGGTCAGAACCAGGGAAATGTTAACCATCAGAATTAGAAAGTAGCAAAGTAGAGTGAGGGAGAAAATAACCATTCTGTTGGTGGTCTGCCCGCTCAACCCTGAAAGTGTCAACATTGTTATGTCAGAAGTGTTATCCATGATCATGACATGATCTACAGTAGCCTCCTCTTCACTCCTTCACTGTGAGTCAGGCGTCGTTGGTGCTTTCAAACTCATGCAGTCATTATGTAAGAGTTTAATGTTTCCCCTGTGGCCGGCAGTAATATTAGTTAATCTGACTCTCGCACACTATGCCGAACACAGTCCCAGTGGCAGGGGCGGATCCATGATGGGGCCTGGGGAGGCCAGCCTCAAAAACACCTCTATGGTTTATGTTGATTTGTCATCGCGATAATATGTTATACATATTTGCATAAAGCGGAAGCCTTGTATCTTCATAATTCATTTATTTGTATAAATCAATGCTTTTGGTCACTCTTTATGTATGTCGGTGGCTTTACCTCGTAGGTCCACTCCGCTTCCATCTTGAAAAGCAGGTTAGTGTAGCATTGGCCATCCAATCGTAGCCAACTGTCTTCAAGAGCCTCTTGATAACATTTACCAACATGAGATTTTTGCCAGGTGTATTCAACAACAGGAAATGCTGCTGCTAAAATGAACTTTTTAACACGTCAGTTGATTCGTCAGCATTTTTCTAAGCTATAATTAGCAGGTGAGGCTACATTTCGTCCAAATATCCCATTGGTATCCCTCAGTCATTTGACAGATGCTTTTATCCAAAGCCACCGGCCGGTGAGGCTTTAACCATTGAAACCTACAGTGTTGGACATTAGAGCAGTTCCTTTAAACTTAAGAGCTGTAACAACTGGACAGAGTGGCTTTAGAAAATAGGGTTATTATTGTTGTGAGTCTAAACAGCTGGCTGTCATTTACATTCCCTGGGCTACAGAATTAAACACATAGCGGTGTTGATTATGCATACTAAAATGACTATGAGACCTAACCGCCTTTGTTCTAAACTAAACTTCAGTTGATCTCAGATTAAAATACATTACGTGTTATGTTGGATGGAAACAACAAATGTGTTTATTAATACACATACACAGATACTCATCTAGCAGGCCTAAACTGTGCAACAAGTGACAGTTGCATAGTCAACTGGAAATTGTCATAATTTGAAACATGATTATCGTTCCTAACATATAATATGACATATAATATTAACAAATTCATTGGGATTGTTGTTGAACGTGCAGCCTGCTCAATGGCCCTAATGTCGAGAGGGATTGACTTACGATACTAGGACAAAGTTCCAATTGATTACAGGTGACATACTACGATAGATACCTTTGCAAAAACATTTTTCATTCTGTCACTGATAATTGGAATATTCTTCGGTTTGTCATAGGCCACAAACCCTCAAGCTTCTACCTGTAACAGATAAATAGTTAATCACAACTGTTCTTGATTTTGACCTCTGCAATAAAGAGTAGTTTAAAGTTGAAATATTTCATTTTCAACCACACGCATGATTTTATGGAAGAATATTAAAAAAAATGGCATGTTGGAGACAATATCGAACTAACAAGCAATACAATTAATTTTATATATCTGAAAATTGCTTTGGTTTTACCCATTACATGGACTTTTACCCATTACATGGACATGGTTCATTGACGCTGCACCAATATATACAGCGTATAATGTATAGAAAATCCTATAAAGGCATTTGAGCACACAAACATTGCTAATTATTGCTGATCACAATTTAGGATACATATTTTTATGATTATCAGACATTATAATTAATGTAATTTTTTACGATATTTTCAACAACTTGCCATTGTAAATATTCAACTAAAATAATAAATGTAAAATATATAAATGTATAAGTGAGACTCATATTCTTAACTCATAATTCACCTTTCCTCTTAGCAAAAATAAACCTAATCGAAACCCAATTGAAAAAGACTTTCAAAATGTACACACTTAACCATTTAACTCGTAACTTTCTTGTGAAACAAAATAAACCTTATTCGATTACGAATTTTGGTAAGTATAATACCATATATTAGTGGGTTGACAATAGGAGGTATTATAAGAAACTCGAGTGATAATGCATTTTTAATCATTGGCGACACATCTGCTGAGCCAAATCGCATAAACATCACATCAAACAACACAGCAACGGTCACATTGAGCAGAATCACTAAATGTGGCAAACAAGTCTTCATGAATTTTTCTCGGCTCTCTATCGACTTCACACATGTTCTGACCAGATAAAAGTACGACATAAAAATATAAACAAAATGAAAAAAATAAACAATGATGGTAATATAACCTATAACAGCGTTTGTCAGACCAGGAGAACAAGCAATTTTAACAATCAACCAACTGGCACAATAGGGTTTATCTATGTGCGAGCCACATAATTTCAATGTTGATGTTTTTATCAGAGCAACAAGTACCATTAAATAAGGAATAATCCAGGAGAAGCATGTAAGCAGACAGACGTTCTGCTTTTTCATAAGAGAGTGATAATCGAGTGGTCGGCATATTGCAGCATACCTGTCATAGGCCATCAGTGCAAGAATAGAATATTCAATGCAGACTGAGGAATATATGACCAGACTCTGCACCACACAACCCCCAAACGAGATCACGTGGCGAGAGTAGAGCAGGTCCAGAAGGAACTTGGGGTAGAAACCGGCAGTTCCATAAAGAGCATTGAGGCACAGGTTACACACAAAGATATACATAGGTTGGTGGAGGTTGTGGTCCAAGATGATGGTCAGAACCAGGGAAATGTTAACCATCAGAATCAGAAGGTAGCAAAGTAGAGTGAGGGAGAAAATAACCATTCTGTTGGTGGTCTCCCCGCTCAACCCTGAAAGTGTCAACATTGTTATGTCAGAAGTGTTATCCATGATCATGACATGATCTACAGTAGCCTCCTCTTCAGTCCTCCACTGTGGGTCAGGCGTCGTTGGTGCTTTCAAACTCATGCAGTCATTATGTAAGAGTTTAATGTTTCCCCTGTGGCCGGCAGTAATACTAGTTAATCTGACTCTCGCACACTATGCCGAACACAGTCCCAGTGACAGGGGCGGATCCATGATGGGGCCTGGAGAGGACAGCCTCAAAAACACCTCTATGGTTTATGTTGATTAGTCAACATGATAATATGTTATACATATTTGTATAAATGCGGAAGCCTTGTATATTCATAATTCATTTATTTGTATAAATCAATGCTTTGGTCACTCTTTATGTATGTATGTGGGTTGACCTCGTAGGCCTCTGTCTTGAAAAGCAGGGTAGCATTGGCCATCCAATAATAGACAATACTTTCTACAAGAGCCTCTTCATAGCATTTACTAGCAAGAGTTTTTTCCCAGGTGTATTCAACAACAGGAAATACTGTGCACACTGTTGTTGCAATAAACTTTTTAACATGTCAGTTGATTTGTCAGCATTTTTGTGAGCCATAGGTAGCAGGTAAGGTTACATTTCATCCACATATCCCAGTGATATCCAGTGATGTCATTTGACAGATGCTTTTATCCAAAGCGACTGACAGGTGAGGCTTGAAACAATTGAAACCTACAGTATTGGACATTAGAGCAGTTCCTTTAAACTTAAGAGCGAGTGTTTTTATTTTTTTATTGGTGTGAGTATGAACAGCTGGCTGCCATTTACATTCCCAGGGATACAGAATTAAACACATAGCGGTGTTGATTATGCATACTAAAATGACTATGAGACCTAACCACCTTTGTTCTAAGCTAAACTTCAGTGGATCTCAAATTAAAATACATTATACGTTATTTTGGATGGAAAGAACAAATGTGTTTATTTATGCACACAAAGATACTCATATAGCAGGCCTAAACTGTGCAACAAGTGACTGTTGAATAGTAAACTGGAAATTGTGATTATTTGATTATCGTTCATAACGTATAATATGATGTATAATATTAACAATTTCATTGAGATTGTTGCAAGTTGTCGTTGAACATGCAGCCTGCTTGATGGCCCTAATGTCAAGAGGGATTGACTTACGATACCAGTACAGAGTTCCAGTTGATTACAGATGACATTCTGCCATACAATGCAAAAACATTTTAATTCGTCTCTGATGATCGCAATATTCTTCAGTTTTTCATATTCCACAAACCATTGAGTTTATACCTGTTACCGAAAAATAGCAAAATCACAACTGACTTTTTCCTCTGGAATAAAGAGTAGTTCAAAGTGTGGATTCTGACTTGTTGATGAATGCGGGCACAGATACATACAATGTCAATGCAAAGATGGGAATAGAAGCATATATTTTGCCAGACAAGCCAACGGTGCGAATGGCTTGAATGTCAAGGCAATGTCAAATTCTACTAGCGCGAATGACGCGATTCTGCTCATTCGTGTGTTTGTTCTTCAAATTATGCCTGATGCTGAATCATTTGCGCAATATTTTTTTTTCTTGTGCAACACAAGTAGAATATTGGCTTCGCTTTTAGTGTGAATGCACCTTAAGAGTGCCGTCCCCCAAAGATTTGTGTTTGTCCACTTCTTTTTTAGGTCAAATTGTAGCATGACACACATATATATACAGGTACCAATCTTAATTTTTTTTGGTATTGTTAATGTTCCAGTCCATTGATTGAAATCCAATCTAATGTCCAAAACTATCAATAAAACCTAGGTTAATATTAGCTGTTGTAAGGCATAATCTGCCTCTATATCGTTTGGGTTCATCCTTCAGAGTCATCACTGAGACCCTGTTTCCGATCAATGATTGAGTGATGCACCCTTCCTCAACGTCCAGAAAGCCTTCTGTTACAGTTGGACTTAAAGGACAACTTCTGGGTTTTTGACCCTTGAGCCTATTTTCCTTTAATTTTGGGTCTTAGGAACTAATTGCAAACAAGAATTTTGTTCAAGTGCGGAGCGCGAAAGTGGAAGCCGCAATTCACAAAACTGGATGCAATGTCATCCTTTGAGACAAAGCTGCACCTACAGTTAGGCCTTCTAATAGTGCTTGTTTTTCCAATGACATTTATAAGTGTGACAACATTATCGAATGGATTCTTACAAAGGAAAATAACGTATGCTTATCTCTGGCTTGATTCGATGTTCTCGTTATTGTGCATAACCATAATCAAACATTGCTGTTTCATGGTAATTGCAAAGTGATGCACAATGTCCACTCATTCAAAAAACCATCTGAAACTATCCGAAGCCACAGTCAGGAACAATGTGAATTAGAGATGCACCGATTGCAAAATTCTTGGCCGATACCGATTTCCGGTTTTTAAGGAGGTCTGACCTGCCAAAACCGGTTTTTCCGATACCGATTTTCTAAGAAATAATTATAATCATATAATATGTTGATAGGTTTTCAATGTAGTGAGTCCCCGGGACCCACAGGTGGCGAGTTGGGTGGGTCCCTGAGAAATTCAATGGGTCCCGACTCCCCAGTTTAAAAAATGTGTTTCTTTTTTATTATTATTCTATTTCTTAAATGAAATTAATAGTGTTAAACTCAATACATGAAATTGTCATCTGAAAAGCGCAGCCATTTGTATGTGGTGAGCCACTGCTTCAGAAAAGTTCGCTTTTTTTGGGAGGAACATGTAGAAGGTTGAGGCAATTCTTCTGCAGTGGGCTCATCAGGCTCAGTAGAGGGGGAGGCAGAAGTAGGTACAGGCAATGTTGAGGTACTCTCTCTAGGCTGATCAGAGTCAGGGAGGAGTGCAGAGGTAGTGGGGACAGAAAATGCAGCTGCAATAGTTTGCTGACCTGCAATAGGTTTCATCTTTTTCTTTGGTGGTATTTTTGCGTTCTCTCTTCTCTGCCTGTTTCTCGAGAAAAACGGGATCTCGTTGGAAGCGCGATGTATGCGCAGGCGCCGTTTGGGCATAACAATATGTAGGCTGCCGTTCAATGTAGTTTTCATCACCACCACCGGATTATGTTTCATTTATTTCATTACAGCACGTCCCCTAAACGTTACAACATAATCGACACGAATGAGCACAGCATCGAGCAGTGGAAACGTGGGTTTATTTACTATGAAGTTTGTATTTTTAATTGTTGAAATGAAATCAGCGGTGACGAGCTAGTTGTTTTGGTAGCGGCTAAATTAGCATGTCGCGATACTTTGAACAGGGGATCACGTCTGCGCCGAGTAGATGCGCAGAGGGTTGAAACAGTGCTTGTCTGGTCTGCTCACAAGAAGGTTTCTTTGGCCAGTTACTGTGATTAAACACGAGTTGTTTAATGTTCACAATGTATCGTTTTTCATGGGGAAAATTAGATGCGTCCCCGGGACGCATGGATAGTGAGTTTAGTGCGTCCTTTCAGATTTGAATGCGTCAGGGACGCAGGACGCGTACCTAGCAACATGATCCCCCACGGCTTATTTTTGACTTGCAAGCATTACAAACAGCGTGTTTTGGGTCGTCCTGGCACACAGTGAAATAAGTCCAAATCAGCGACATGTTTTTCTTCCCGCGCTCTGGGCGCCTTGAGCTGCTACGCACCGCGCATGCGGGTGAGTTTGATCGGCCGAAAACCGGAAATTACGACAGTGACCGGCAGGTCACCGATTGTGGCCGATTGGATACAAAACCGGCTTTTTTAATCGGCGGCCGGTTGATCGGTGCATCTCTAATGTGAATCCCTACACCAGTTGATCTATCCAATCAAATTGATCGCTTTGCCCCTTGCCATGCATCCTGTTATATTATATATAAGTTGTTTAGCTCTTTTACTTTGTTTTATTGCATCACTATTTAAATTTCATGAACACACACATCCAAAATGGCATTTCATTCTTATTCTTATACCCAAATATTAAGTTTCAACAGCTGTTTTTTCATGAAAGAATAAGGCAAGAGCCGCAATACTATATATTTTTGGTTATTTATAATACAGGTTGAGAAGATTTTGTTACAACTGGTTTTAAAAATGGTCTAACATGCATACATACAAATTAGCCTGGCACCGCCCACCTACCTACTTCCACTCAATTTTCATTTCACTTCTTTACAAATTAAATGAAGTACGATGGTCTGGTAGGGCCAGGCTACATACAAATAATATGAAGCAATATTTTGACATATTTGGATAAGGGTTTTGTCATCAGTAAGACTCTGATACCAATAGGTTGTTGGAGTATCGTATCCCACTAGTAATTATTAAAGGCTATGTACAGTATTATTTTTTAAAATAACATTTAAGAATATTTTTTTTTATCTCTTGTAGCTTAATCCCATACATAAGAGGGTTCACAATTGGGGGAATCACAACAAACTCAAGTGATATAACTATTGCTGCAAATGGACTAAATTCTTCTATATTAAACCGACTCAGGACAACATCACAAAACATTGAGACAGCAAAATTAGCAAAAGTAACTATATGTGGCAAGCAGCTCTGTAAGACTTTGAGCCTAGACTCTGAGGTGCCTTTTCTACAAATAAGAAGAATGCGCACGTAGGTATATGCAACAAAAAGTAATGGTGCAAATATAGTACCTGAAAGAAAAAGTCCAACCACGTTATTGATAAAAGTTGTTACACAGGACAGCTTTAAAACAAGCCAATTTGCGCAGAATACCTTTGGTATATTATTACCACACAGGGGAGTTGTAAAAGACAGACAGGCAGATGGGGACAGAACGCATACGGGATAGATATACGCTGCGGCTACAATTGTTATCACCTTGTTTGCTGTCATCTTGTTGTGGTAATGCAAGGGGTGACAAACAGCCACATACCTATCATACGCTATGGCACTCATCATGGTCAATTCAAATGTTGCATATGAATAAATAAAGAAGATCTGAGTGAAACAAGCCGGAAGGGAAATGGCATGAGTGTCGGATAGAAGGTCTATCAGGAACCTGGGGAAAAAGCCAGCTGATCCATATAGAGAATTGATGCAGAGACACAAAATCAAAATATACATGGGCTGATGCAGCGATTTCTCTCGTGAGATAACCAGTATGATGATGACATTAGCGAACACAATAACTGAATACAGAAGAAAACAAAAGATAAACGCTGGATAGCGGTAGTATCCAATGTTTCCAAATGCAGTGAGGTTAAAATAAAATGGATGTGAACCATTTTCCATTTGACCAACCAAAGGATTGAGAGTTCTTCAGGGGAAGAAAATGTTTCAACGCTGGAATCCTCACATGTTTTGTGTGAAGTTCAAATCCTTCCAAATCTTTTGTAGGACGATGTTAGTAAGGTCACAGCTGTGAAAGAGTTGACTGATTACAACTATGAAAAGACTTAGTTAGTTAGGAACATAGTTTCAGAATTATTCACACCCGCATTGGTAAGGAAAGGAATATCAAAACGTTGGTAGACTTTAGCCGATTGTATGTGGTGTTGGTCCGGCTAAGAGGCAGTAGTAACTTTGCTTGATGTAGTCGAACTACAGTATGAATTTATAACAGAAGCCCAATGCCTTCTTTTTTTTGTTCGATGGGGCTGACGTCATCATCATCGTCACACTCTTGATAATATTTAATATTCACATCCATAATTATATGGATATATATAATTATATCCATAACTAATTCTTTGGGCTTATTTTACTTAAAAGTGGAAGTGAACCCCCTATTTCAGCTAGAATTTGAACACCCCTATATCCCCTTTTTATCCCCATTGTAACTTTGTAACATACATATCTTAAACACTTTGAGTATGAGCATTATAATCGGCAATGTTGAACATGAAATACTCCACACACCATGGAGTTAAACGAGCCTTAACCTTCTCAAATGCACCCATCACCATTAACTGCTCCCCAGACGGAGAACCATACATCCACACACACACACACACAACGTGGCGGTAGCATTCTTTCTTGGCATCAGTGTCTCTTCGTTGTGTTGTCAAAGTGCATTTTATAAGACAGTTCGATTTCACAAAAAGTAAGCCACTTGAGTTTGTATTTAATGACGCTATAATTTTGGTAACCTACACTATGGCATTGAGTACTATATTTAAGTTCAGAAGATATATTAAGATGCAAAAAATAACCAAAAACTAAATCGTGTTGTTATTTTTTAGGCTACGGAAACACTTTTTACACTGATTGGCCCAATAGTGGCACTATAGCAATCGTCTGAAAACACTAACTTTGAAGAAACATATCTCCTAACCCCTTTGACCTACAGTCATGACACCTGGCACTCACACGTGTCTCCTAATGAGGCACAACTTTGCCTGAAGAGCCTTTGACTTCCGTCTGGATAGATTTTTTGCCATTTTTTTTAATATGTGAAAAACACAAAAAAAACAATTAGCACCTCGCATGCATAGTTTTGCCTATGTTTAGACGTTAAGGCGCAGCTCCCTAGTAGTCTTGTCACAGCTTTGTTTTTTAGGGACCCAAGCAGTGTGTGAGTTACCCTGTTGTGAGCCAATCTCATAAAAAAACACAGATTGTTGGTCTCTTCAGATGCAGTTTGTATAAATCTGTATGTTTATTTATGGTCAACGGCTTGCACAGATTTAATCTCCAAAGCTCTGTTAGGGTTAGAAAATGTAGTGATTTGAAGCTTGAGTCCAAGTATACCGAATCTTTAAGTCTGGTGCATTCGAAGATGCGTCACGAGTCGGTCAACTAGCTTGCTTGTCAATCTTTGTCAATCTATTGCATTGATATTTCCGGCAAAGTTTCATTGGGGTAGGATTATGTGTGTTGAAACAGATGCACAACAACAAGAGGTTGTTGGTGAGTCACAAAAACTTTCCGCGTTGGCGTTACAGGCCAAAAAAAAGGTTGGGAACCACTACGCTTACCCATTCTACACACTTTAGACACTGGAGAGGTTATTGATTCCCAAAGCACCAAACAAATAAGTTGTTATTGATGTAAGGTGTTGGTGATTGGGCATTTCAGCGGTCCCTGGTGTCCATTGTCCGTGATAACCCACGGGCTCCAGGGAACACACCTTAAGGGGGATAGTCACATTTAGCACCACTAATTACAACCTATGGTCACTGCCTTAATGAGGTGTTCAGACAAAACCCTAATGAGACACCAACGAACAGGTTCACTCCAATAACACAATTTTGGTGCATTTTACAAACCCAAAGATCCTTTACATGAAAATGAAAAAGGTTTGTTTTTAAAAAGATGACATTAGACATTGGGCTTGGGATGCCTGGGGTAATAGCGTTCCTTAGAGCTGGTCTGTTAAAACCATGGCCTTGGCGCTTAAGGCCTGTATTTGCGTGTGTGTGTGTGCGTTTGTGCGTGCGTGCGTCTGCCCGTGCGTGTGTGCGCGTATGTGTTAGTCCTGAACTGGATGAACAGAGATTCCAGGCTGGCTGGGATTTATTTTGGCCAAAAAGGTATAAAACAATAGAAACCCTTATTTACAAATATTACGTTAAGATTTGTTAATGTGTCTATTTCTGTGACATGGAGGTGAACTAGACCGCCCCAGAGTCATGCCAAAGGGAAGGACTTGTAGCTACATCGCTCTAATGAAGACCACAGGGATGGGTAAAGCAGCCATAAGTACCAAGTGGATACATGTATGCAAAACAGGCTGTGTGAGTGGTCAACAGGTTGCTACATCGACTTGGAGGGTAATTAAACCCGCTCTTGGGAAACTCAGAGAAGGAAACTGCCCATCATCACAACATACCTGAATGGTCCCCCATGATGGGAGAGTTGAGAGAATGATGAAACTCGATATGATGAAAAAGGGACTTTATTCAACATGAAGCACGTAATCTTCCTTTAGATAGTTTTCGAAATCTATTGTTGCAAGACTCTTAACTCCATACTATGTGTGTTTCTATTGGTGAATTTATATAAATTATTTTCCCTGATAATGTTTCAATAATTTGATATTAAGTTCCATAAAATAATAAGCATTAGAAAAAGCTTATTGTCTTTTACATTTTCACACTAAAAGTTATGCTGGTCGATATAAAAGTACAAAATCCACAGAGACAAACATAATTGTAATATGGTATAAAAATAGGGTTAGGGTTAAGGGTTACATAAATAAAATATAAAATCGAAAATAAAGTTTATCTGTTCATCTAAGTTCAAGCCATTTTGGTAGGCCTATTTGTTGACAAAAAATTCTTGAATAACGGTACAAAAAGTTGATATTATTCTTATTATAATGGTGAAAAAGCTCCAAGATGGTCTCTTGGAATGTGTGTGACATCATTTGAAACCCTACTTTATGGGCCCTATTTTAAAGGTCTGAAACGCAAGTGAGATGCGCCAAGCGCAAGTAGCTTTGTGGGCGGTTCTACGGCGATGTCGCTATAGTTTACCGGCGCGAAAAATGACTCTTGCGCCCGGCGCATATCTAAAAAGGGTCGGTCTGAAGCAGCCTCACTTCCCTTAGGTGTGGTTTGGGCGTAACTGCAATAAACCAATGAGAGTGCCAGCTCCCATCCCCTTTAAGAGCCATGACCGCATTTGAATCTGACGAGTTGATATTTTGACAGCCCGTCTGCAGTCTCCGATGAGACAGATGCACATGAATTTCAAACTTCAAATGGCTCAGTTTATGGCCAAATAATATGGCCTAATTCACACATGGAATAAGGTTTTCTTCGAGTCCTCAAATAAATTTCGGCAAAGAAAACGTAGGCTATATGATAGGCCTATAACATGCGGTAACTGTGGTTATATTTAATGATACACGAAATTCATTATAAACATCGTTTCTTATCAGTATTGTATGCATTATCGTTATCGACTTGTGTTCCTAATATGCATGCGTCCGTCCCCCGTTAATATACATTGCCATGGACTGTATTATGCGTTACGTGTTTAGTTGGCGTGTGTTTAAACAGATGGACGCACACATGTGCGCGGGCGCGCGTGTGTTACACATACACACGCTCGCGCCCGCATTCATTCTTTCTTTTTAACACTCACTCGCGGTAAAACAATGTTTTCTCACAATCAAATACTCATCAATCCTAAAAGTTATGGGCATGTAAATGATGTCTGTGTCAAGAAAATATGTGTTTGCTGTACGGTGTTTGCAGATGCATTGATTTAAAAGTACAACTTATTACCGCTGTATCAGCTGTTATTTCCCAAATAATTTTCCAAGAATGTGTAGCTAGGTAGATGAGAGAAGTGTATGCGCGAGGTGCACAAGCAACATTATGCATGCGCCCTTAAAATAGCACCTGAACAACGCGCCACTGACTTTAAACCAGGTATTTCCTGGTTTGTGGCATAAGTGTTTTCTGGAACGGCCAAAATAGCACCAGGGAACGTTTGGGCCAGATCACGCCTCCTCCTTTCGCCGAGCCGCCCCTTGGGGCGCCAGATCATTCCCTAATTTACCGACGCGTGCGCAGGAGGGAATAGAATGCTCTGCGCCAGTTGCAAACTAGCAAGCGATTAAGTAAATTGCGCCGGATGCAAGATAGGGCCCTATATGTCAAAATGGAGACTTTAAAACAATCCACAGATGTTTGTGTCACACTGTCTCTTCATTCAGGTCTGTGTTCTGGATCAAACAACAAGTTCATCATTGTTGTGCGTCGTTAGTTTGAACGTGTGTGTGTGTGTGTGTGTGTGTGTGTGTGTGTGTAATCTTTACAAAACGGTGTCTGTATGCAGCATCATGTGAAATAGGTACAATTTTCACATAAAGTATATTATTAATACATTGATTTAAGTTATTTTATACTGCCCTCTCTCTTACAGTTCAGTTTTGCTCAGTTCTGGTAAACATTTCGGGAACAAACCGACCTCTGGTTTCTTCCACCACTAAGGCTTGGGACCGCGGAGGCTCCAGAAGAAGCTCTTCCTGACGGAGGCCAGGTGGGTGCTGAGGCCCAGCGGCTGCATGGCTCAGCTGGGCTTCGACCACGACAACGTCCACCTTCACAGTGTGGAGACCAGCTCACTCACATCCGACATGAGGTGGGGGGCCTCTAAAGATACTGTTCAGTAGAATAGAGTAGAATGTGTTCTAGTATTGTCCTGCCTTGGTCTGAAATGGGCTTTTCTGCCTCAGCTCAGAGAATATAATAAATACAATAAATTACAAATAGATAAATACCATATAATTGTGTAGTACCGAGGAGTACAAAGTACAAATGCATCGGTTTGGTTGGTAATGAACAGCTAGCCAGTTAAGACATTTCCGAAATTCCCTATCAAATGTTCCCGAAATGATTACCAGAACTGAGCAAAACTGAACTGTAAGAGAGAGGGCAGTATAAAATAACTTAAATCAATGTGTTAATAATATACTTTATGTGAAAATTGTACCTCTTTCACATGATGCTGCAAACAGACACCGTTTTGTAAAGATTCAATACACACACACACACACAGACACACAGACACACAGACACACAGACACACAGACACACACACACACACACACAGACACACACTTCAAAACATATATTCATAGTTTAAAACCCTTTCCCCCGCTATTAAACATCTCTCTACTGTGTGTACTTATGTGTCTACTTATTTGCCTAAAACAACATTCACTGACTTTAAGCATAACAATATATTGCAGTATTAGCTGAATAAAGCCATAAAGCCCTGTGTTTTACAAGTCAGCTGACACAGAGCTGGTAGACTACCACACGTGGAGTATTTCTACAGTCTTACATCCAACCCTAAATGATGACAATCACTGCCATTGTGTCTGTATGTGTTTAAGTGTCTTCAGTTTGTGATGTCAGTGTGTGATATCAGTTTGAATATTTTTGAGGTGTCCTGTTAAAACGAGACTCAATGGGTTAAACAATTTGATGCTAGTGCTTGCTTGCGTCACGCTTCAAATGTAAGGCAAGGTTAACGCTCCATTTGCTTTGTTTTTCAGCAAAAATGTACGATTATAAAACTTCACATACTTTGTCCACCACCTCAATTCAAGATTATGTAGTATCTGTGTTTTTAAGACTCAAATTGTAGGATTAAGACTAGTGTTCCGCTGAGCACCCAAAAAAACAGAAATGCTGTAAAGTTTGTTATTTTCCCTGCTCTCTCTGTCTTTTTGCTCTCTTTGTCTTCAAAGTTTCATTCAGAGAGGTAAGATGATACTTTTATAACAATAAATACAGTTAGATGACCTGCTGGCCTAGAAAGTGTTCTCTGTTCAGGCCTCACACTGAGGCCCTTTTACATTGTCTCTAACAAACCAAAAGCTTTCTGATTCAACTCAAGCCTTCTGCACTTATCATGTTAATGTTTCATCCATGGAACCTTTAGCCCCAAACTCAACACTACAGAATGTTATTCATTACTTATTGAACTTCATTCGATGAGTAGAAATTTAAATGGAAACAAAATAATCATTGAACTCTGTTTTGGGTTTTTCTAGCAGGTTTGTGGCCAATTATTGTCTCGGGTGACGATCTCCTCCCATGTACCATCCAGTGGTGACCCCTGAGCTGCCCACTGGGTGGTGCGTGGGAGCAGATTGATATTCAAACCCATAGTGGGCGAGTTTGAATGATTTGGACATTTTGACCTAAGAAATTATTAAGGGTGTAGTTTATGCCTCTGCATTTTGAAATTGACTTGATTGTCATTACAATAACATCCGGGCCGAGCTGTTTGATCAAAAGTTTTTTGCTGAGACAAAGTCTTGATAGCGTAGATGAAAGCAGACCTTCAACACAGTTTGCTTCTGTCTGAGTCACATGCTCCGCCCTCATCGGAGCCCCCTATTGTTTTCCTGTTAGAGGGAGAGAGAGGGAAGTAGAGAGTGAAGGAGAGAGGCCGAGTGTGTGAGGTAGAGTATAGATTCCTTCACTATTGTAATGCAAATCCCCTAACATTTGTCATATTTGTTCAGATTGGATGAAAGTGCATTCACTAAACTATATAAGACAGTAACTTTCAGGAACTTTCTGTATTCCCTAGACATACAAAGAACAGGGTGAGATATCTCTTGTGCCGTGTCGTGAAGAAGGAGATCTAGCATGACCTACCGTCTGTTTGAGGGAAAGCAGCATGCTGAGGAGTACCTGAAGTTCAGGGTATCGCCCCCGGATCATCTCATACAGAAGGTGGTGGACTTTGTGGAGAAGAAGGTAGGAGGGATCTGGAAGTTGGATTGGAGTCAATAATTACTGTACAACAAACATTGCATAACTCAATCCACATTGGGTAACAGCTTGCAAACATATTATAGTTGATGTTTTGATGGGAGAGTTAGATGGAGACATAACATTAATAATAATAAATAACTGCATTTATAAAGTCCCTTTCACACCTAAAGTTGTTAACATAGGCTGCTGAGTGTGTGTGTGGTTGTGTTTGTGTGTGTTGGGGGGAGGTGTGTGGTGGTGCACAATATAGGTAGACATTCCTAAAGTCTGCATGGTTATAGTTGACTAACATATCTTTATCAATCGTGCCTTAAAGCTGCTGTAGGCAAAATTCCAGAGCTGTAACGAGATAGAGCGGAAAAAAAGCCAGAGTTTTAAACTAAACAACCAAAAATACTTCCCCCTCCTCTCCGCTGCCACCCTTTATCCCTCCCCAATTGAGAAGCAGTATAATAGAATAATGCATCCATGACGGAATGCATGAATAGATATAGGACATTTGGCATACAATTGGCAAGTGGCATGGAATACAGAGTCAGGTTAATGATTCCCGCAGCATTAGAGACCTGTGCACTCTGCCTTCTAGAATGTTCTATTTACAGGGCTCTCGTTAGCAGGCCGTTTAACATGCATGGCTGTGTCCTCTGTGTCCTCAGAAAGGGCGGCCCTTTGACTTGGCTCTGGATGTGGGCTGTGGCTCAGGCCAGGGCAGCGTCCTATTGGCCAAGCACTTTGCGTCTGTGGTCGCGACAGACATTAGCCCCGCCCAGATAGAAATGGCCATGGCCGTGCCAAATGTCACATACAAGTAAGTGTGAATTATGAATTCACTAAATCAGGACATAAGAATATGTGTATTTTTTTGACAATTCAATTAAATTAAAATTGGCCTAGAAGTGATCCGGGGTTAACCTGTTCATACAAAAGTCACACGCATAAAAAATATCAAATGCATGACCTTTGCCCTGTCCTCCATCCACAATCGGATGGTTCAAACTTTAACCCCACCCCGCTCTATCCAGGGTGAGCACGGCCGAGGACCTGCCCACGCCCAGCGGCTCAGTGGATCTGGTGACCGCCATGTCTGCCTTCCACTGGTTCGACCGCCCACGCTTCCTCCAGGAGGCCCACCGGGTTCTGAAGCCCCGCGGCTGCCTGGCGCTGCTCAACTACACCCTGAACATGGAGCTGAATCGGGAGGGTTGCTGCTCGGACACCCTGAACGCCATCTGCGAAGAGGTGACCACGGCAGGATAGATGAGTTCCAGACCCATTAGTGGGTATAGCAGCAGGGGTCACGAACTGGCCACAAACGATATACGTATTACGTACTGTCTTTTATTTGATCACTAGGTTTTTTTGTAGACAGGGGGATTGCCACTTTATGGCAATGACGATGACAAAAAGTATTTGGTGGTTCCTGGGCCAGAAGTCACAGGTTGGTCACACACTCACAGCATGAGAAAGGCCCATTTGGGAGCACTTGGCCTAGAGTGGTTGGACCATAGTCAAGGTGCCGGGTGTTTTACTCCAAGCGCAAATGTTCTGGGTTCAAACTCCAATCTCTGTAGTCTGTCTGTAGGCCCCCCAGAGCTCGATGCACCAACCCTTACATGCTCCTTAATCACATGCATCTACTTTCCCTTGAGGTCGTCTTGGATGCAAGCGTCTGCTAAAGGTCTGACACAGGGTTAAATATGTTTAGATATGTCATGGTGGACATTTTATTTCATATTGATGTCAGTTTATTACCCATAGGGAGCATTCTGTAAACAGTAACTACTGACAGGAAAAACTACAACTGAAGGACCTGTGCTACATCTACTTATTACTAGTATTATCTACTTATTACTATATTACTAACATTCTCCCGAAAACTGAAACCTAGTAAACCAGATTTGCAGGTTCACTTTGCATTTGTGAAGGAGTTCAAGTACCTCGGGGTCTTGTTCGCGAGTGAGGGTAGCCTGCTATAGAGCGTGATTGGCCGGAGAATCGGAGCAGCGGGGGCGGTATTGGGTTCGCTCTACCGCACCGTTGTTACGAAAAGAGAGCTGAGCCGCAAGGCAAAGCTCTCGATCTACCGGTCGATCTTCGTTCCTATCCTCACCTATGGTCATGAGGGTTGGGTGATGACCGAAAGGACGAGATCGCGGGTACAAGCGGCCGAGATGAGTTTTCTCAGAAGGGTGGCTGGCGTCTCCCTTAGGGATAGGGTGAGAAGCTCAGCCATCCGTGAGGAACTCGGATTAGAGCCGCTGCTCCTTTACTTAGAAAGGAGTCAGCTGAGGTGGTTCGGGCATCTGGCAAGGATGCCCACTGGGCGCCTCCCTTGGGAGGAGTTTCAGGCACGTCCAGTGGGGAGGAGACCTCGGGGAAGACCCAGGACTAGGTGGAGATTATATCTCAACACTGGCCTGGGAACGCCTCGGGATCCCCCCGTCAGAGCTGGTCAATGTGGCCCGGGAAAGGGAAGTCTGGGGCCCCCTGCTTGAGCTGCTCCCCCCGCGACCCGACCCCGGATAAGCGGATGACGATGACGATGAGGACTTTGCATTTGTGATTGGTTAAATCTGTGGACCTAGAAACCTCCTCTAACTATTTACCAACAAAGCAACAGCCAAAACAACAAAACTGAAACAATTTGCAAAATAACCGACAGAAATGCGATGGTATCAAGCACTCCCTATCTCATACCAGGCTGGTTTGTGTAGTTCTATGTAGCTCTGCGGAAACATGTCAGTGCTCATCTGGGAACCACATCTAAACCACTCTACCAAGAAAGCTACGAGGCCATCCCGTATCCAGACAAGGAGTGGTGAGTCTGCCCACCAATGATCTCAGTATATGGCTTGTACATCAGAATGCATCGTGAGTTTTTTTATTGGTCACGCACCATTTCGAGAGAAGACAGTACTGTTGTAGTACTGGAGCATTAAAGATAAATATACTGTAACCTAGGCTAATGAAAACAGTGTTTTTGCCACATTTTGCATGAATAACGCTATTTTTCTGTTTTTCAACAGTTTCAAACGCAACAATGTCTGCCCATAATGACAAATAATTTCATGAATAATTACTAAACAATGACCAAAGCAAACATTACTGAAACCGTACTTAAATGACAGGAAACACACAAAACTGTACTTCACCATAGCAAAATAAATTCCTAATCATAATTTAATAAAGGATAGGATGACCGGATCGTGGTATACAGAGTCATCAACGTGATTTGACAATAGTGATCTGAAAGGGCGGGCTTGTTTTGTGTTCCAGGCATGATTGTTTGCGTGTTAGTAAGACTGTACCCCTGTCTGGCTTCATCGGGATGGTGGAGTCTTTCTCCAGCTACCAAACGCTCCTCAAGAAGGATCCTGTAGAGGCTCGCAGGCTGTCCGACCAGACCACCAACAGGTACACACACACCAACACACATGTTTAGATGCACCTTCAACATGAAAGGCAAAAATATGTTTTTTAGTTTTGTAACACAGTTATAGGAGCAGAATGAAGACTATTTCACGATGTGTCTCAGGTTGATGTCGGCCATGAAGGTGACCTCTCCAGACACAGAGGTCGTTGTGGATGTGAAGTACTTCTATGTTCTCGCTTGCAAACCAGCTGAAGACTGAGCGCTCAACGGCAGAAGGACTGTTGCTTCTACTTCTTCTACGGATTTGAACACACTAATCCTCCATCGCATGCTTAGAATGAATCGTGTATCCTGTACATTGTGTCATTTCAGGCTACGTCTTAATGCTTGATTGAAGTGATGCCAAGTGAAAGGAAGTGCTCTGCAGTATCCATCCTTAGCGGGTACTCTTCTTTCTTTAGGTGTGTATCAATTTACAAATTACAATTAGGGCATTTAGCAGATGCTTTTTTTTTTTTTAACATGCAAGGCGACAGCAAGCTCGTCAGGAGCAGTTAGGGTTAAGTGTCTCGCTCAGGGACACATCAACAATCAGCTAGGAGGAGCTGGGGATTGAACTAGCAAGGCGGAATGTACCTTATTCAAAATATATTTGCTGAAATACAGTGATGTGTTAATGTCTGAATATCTGAATAAACGCCCACTTACTCAAAGATTTCACAATTGTACTTATTGACTGACGATTATTTAATTTTTGTATCAGGGTGAATAATTGAGTTTTAATGATTAAATAAATTCATTGAATGAACGTTGAGAAACTCAAATCCATGAACATCTTGGAACAATATCAGTTATGGTGCCGCAAAGACAAAAACACTTGTATTCCTTACTATTATAGTAGTTAGAACTGCTGGTATTTTTATTTTTGTATTATTGTTATTGTATTTCTTGCAAAGCCCTGTTTGAGCACTAGAGGTCAGTGTTTGAAAACTCAGATGCACTAATTACTGAGTCCATTTTGGCCATCTTTTATAAGAAACTAATTATTATAGAGGTTTTTGTTTTGTAAAAAAAAAACACATTTGGGATACTTCTCAGAATCATTCTTACAATATCATTGAGGGGCTCTAACATCCAGCGTCTGAATATGCACTCATTTATTCGTTAGGCTATTCATTGAGCCCATCATCACTGTCGACAAAGTCAGATAGACCATATACCGATTCCAATGGAAAATCAATTTCACACTTCCTCTCTCGGCAAGGCAAGGTGAGGCAAGGCAACTTTATTTATATAGCACTTTTCATACATGAGGCAGACTCAAACTGGTTCACGTAGAAATATTTTCGTACAATAAAATAAAATAATAGATAAGTAAAAGAAACATGCAAAGTAAAAAAAAACGACATAGTAGTTATTAATGTTACAATGACCCAACATTACTTTACAAACACATGCATTTCATATATATTAATACCAGTATTTTTTTAATCTTCTGGAGTCAATAAATAACTGTCGTATTATCGTATCTTAGTTAAGTGCATAAAAAATAAAAAATAAGTGCTGCAGAACCCTAGTGTTCTTCTTTGGTGTCTTCCCGGACAACAATACCGGACGGACTAAACACTTAACTTCCGCTGTCTCTGACACCGGACTGAAGTTGTGACTGACAGTTAATTTCATGTTTATTGATATTTGATCTATCTTTTAGTACATATATCATACTATTTTCCACCGGTTTTGCTGTTTGAAGAGCCTATTTGAACCTTCCAGTCCCTGACCTCAAGATTTTAGATGATTATGGTGTAGAGAGGAGCGCTGCTTCTGAAAGGTAAAACACTCACTGGCCACAGCATAAGGTCTTTATAAATATGTATGCCTTATCTTTTATTTTTCCATTTCTTTTATTCAACCGGGTTAGTCTTATATCGATTACACATCTATTCAGCAGCAGCAGACCACACAACAATACAGTAAAACCCGAGACAGAGGAAAACATTATTTGACACATTGGAAACAGGTAACTTGATAAGGCTGTTACGTTACGTTAGGTATATTTTATTGAACTTTTAACCTGGTTAATCTAACTGAGAGTAAACATAATGTTTTACAAGAGATACCTGGACAAGACAACGATAGCATACAACAAAACATAATACAATTAGCCCCAACAAAATGAAAATATGTTTGATATATATATCGTACACATTGAAACACAGGGCTTTATATTATGTTACTTCTCTCCAACAGTTGGCAGATAGTTAAAGTCGCCTTGAACTTCAGCACAAACTTGATTCCTTGGTTCTAATTTGCCACGATCCTTATCTTTTCTGACATCATACCAGACACGCCTTATGGCTTCGTCTGTTTCTGCTGTTTCCCCTCGATGGAGATATGGTTATTTAATTTTGGACCCACCTCAAAGGGTCAGTTTAAAAGCAGAATCTGTGTTGTTAATTTGAAACTGGTTAAATGTGTTGGATTACAACAACCTTATTAAACGTAATATGACACTTTCGTCGTGTGCCAAGATATTGCAAACGAAGACGTTAACTTATTTGTGGAATATGTCTGTTGACTTAGAAAACCATTAGGTCTGATTACATGGTTATTTTATGAGGAAGTGTTTGGAAAATAAATCCATAACCTGTTAATAAATAGCTAAAGTCAAGTAGCTCGTTTTGGAATAGTTGGGGCTGTAAAATGGTTGTAGGACATGTAGCATACTGTATACAATTGTTTTAGCAATAAACAATATTGATCAGTTTAATGCATTGCTGAAACGTATAATGTTAAAATCCCTTTACGAAAAACGTAATATACAACATGATCACCATCATAGTGCAGCAGTCTGATTGACATCTGAGGCAGGTGGGAGTGAGTTGGTCTCGGTGACACACATTTTATGAACACTGACATGCGACACCCTCCCCCCTTTCCCTCCCCCAAACTGATGCCAACCAATTGAGCTAGTCCAGTATACTAGCCCTCCAGTTTACTAGCCCTCCAAATCACTAGCCCTCCAATGTACTAGCCCTCAAATTCACTTAGAATAAAAAATGCATAAACTTTTATTATTCAAACAAAATTGTTTAAAAAATCAATGTCAAACTAAGCAGATCTTTTTTTATTATGCATGCAAAAACTAAATGTGTCGGGCTGTGACTGTTTAACCTGTATTTTATTTTTTTGGTGATTCCTCTTCATTAAGGCAGTATATGCCTTATTGTAGTACTACTAATAGTAGTTTGTTGAAGATTTCCCATTCCTTAAAGATTTCAACAAAAGGACACCCACTGCTTAACTGCTATCTACGTCATGAGGACTTATACTAAATTGTTTGACTGGTATTGTGGTTCTTTTTAAGATTGTATATTATCAATCCCTAGAATTTGGTTAGTCTCTGGCCTTTTCGGCCAGAGACCGAAAAGGCCGGTCTCTGGCTATTTTATTTTTAATAGCCAGAGACCGGCCTTATTTTCTGTGTCATTGCATTATGAGATATTTAACTAGAAGACAGCCCTTGACAGTAGGAATAAAGGCTAATAGTGCAACACCCCTTTCTATACCAATATATACACTGATCTGTGTTGTTCATTTGTATATGCTAGCTTGTTGCAAATAACCTTGATTTTATCCATAGCACATTCAAATTTAACCTGCTGCTTTCTAGGACCTTACGTCCCTCACTCTCCATTCAAACAGCCTGATTTAAATTGCCTCACCCAAGATATGACAAGCACTTGGTTATGCTGTAGTTATGAATTGTCTTGTAATTCAGGTTAGCTCGGTGAAGACATTCATATTGCATGGTTGTGTAATATATGAAAACTGTATGAGAGACTGAAATAGTGTTCCTGACTTCACGTTACATACCATTACAAATATATTCTGGTTTAGCAGGATAGTTTATAGTGGCTAGGGTAATTAACTTCCAGCCAAGATGTCCCGACCCCTACTGATGACGTGTATCTGAATGCACTGTGAATCCCTTTTTAATAAAAGCGTCTTGCAAATACCTAATAGTAATAAATGCAGGATTACAATTCAGAAGGCATTGCTGAACTGTTTAACGGAATATAGAAATGCAGATGAAATAAATGTAAACATTGATGAAGGTAGACCGTATATTATTGAAGGCGGCATATCATTCTACATGATCAAAACAACATATTTGTTGACCATTAGTTATAAGTGATCACCAGTATATGCTACATTGTATGTCCTATACACGTAACGGTATGCATCCATCTTCCATTGGATTTAAGGCTAATTATAAATTGGACCACACCCCAGCTAATGGTCTTTGTGGTGTGACTGCAGGACTGGGAGCGCGGGCGGGGCGGGTAGCGTGGTGCCGGGCCAGACCAGGACAGGACCAGGGGAGAACACCAGGCGGTTGGAGCCATGCTGACCCTGGCCAGTAAGCTGAAGAGGGAGGACGGAGGCAAGCCCAGCCGGGCCTCCGCCACCTCTGACTCCACGCACAGGGTCTCCATCAGAGACCGCCTGCTCACCAAAGGTACGCACAGACGGGCACGCACAAACGCACGCTCTCACTCACTCACGCACACACAAACTGCTGTGCTTTATGAACTGTTTAATCGAGGTGTAATGGAGTGCCAGGCAAATCCAGTCAAACTATAAGAATGAAAATTGGCAGTCGATTTAACATACTGTAGTACAAATGTTTTGATTACTTAATTAGAAATAAAATTGTATTAATGCATATGCATACTAGCCAGTGAACACTTAGTTTAAAGGAGCAATACATATAAGCATGAATGCCTGAGACCTGGCTAGAACAAACCGTGGACATTGTCTTGGTCACTATTGTTTCTCAACCTGTTTTTTTTTTAACACCAGGCACTCAAAGGTACTGGTGTGTGTGTCTGAAAGACAACTGTTAGTGACAGTAACCATGCCTTCCATCAAGCCTGTCTTTGTCTCTCCTCCTCTCTGTGGCTCCCTCACTCTCCTCTTTTCTCTTGTCCTCTCAGTCAGTCTCGCTCGTCCTCTCTGCTTCTCTTTTCTCATCCATCTATCCTTGACCCAGTCATATATTTCAAAGGCTCCTTCCTGTCTGTCTCTTTGGGGTTCTCCGGTTCTTTCTCGCCAGTTTTCTTTCGGCTTGTCAACTTTCTTCCTTTGATTTGAATCCAATGATGTCACCATGACAGCCGCCAAGCGTCAGGTTCAATCAGCGTTCCCTGGGCTTTTGCGTTGGGTTGGGGAACGCTGCCATAACAATTATCCATCGTGTGACGCTGCGTCCAATGGCCCGGCTCAAGTTAAACAAAAATAGCGAGCTACAGTTTGCGAGGGTGAACGCTTGCGTCAACTCACATTTTTCCCTTTTTCTGATTTTACATGTTGGGGAATGTGAGCTCTCCCTGTTGAGCACATATAAGGGTAAATAGACTAGGTGTTTAGGCATGAGGCAAATTATTCTCCTGGGGATCACATTATGTTAAAGAGCTGAAGTCGTCCTCTCCATGGTGCTCCTGGTTTAGTTTGTGCACGTTAAGGAAAGACTGGATGTTCAGGCTGAGCTTCGGGGAACTGAAACCACTTACCCAGCTCTCTGGTTGTTTTCTGTTCTGTTTTCAACGTATTGCTGTTATGAACAATTTTATAACTGAAATTGTTCAGTTGGGGTTTGAATTCCAAATGGAATAATTTCAAAGGAAACTCAACTGTCAATGTTTTTATTACTAGCATGGCTTTATTAGTGCTTTAATGTATATTGAACCCAAGCCAACTTTTTACACAGTGCTGTATAGGGAGTATTCAGTCTTATGCTTTATCAGCTGCGCTTGTTTATAGTTTAATATCCACACACGATTTGGACAAGAAAAACCCAACCCCAATTCTGGACATACAACAGATAGTGATCAATCTCTATGCGGTTTCCATCTCTGTGACCCATCTCCTTAAGACGAAGGGCCTCTCAAGAGCAAAGAAACACCCTATTGTACTCAGTAGATAAAGGGAGCTTCCAGATGAAGCCCTACTGTGTGGATCCTGTCATTATTTTCCAACCTTACCCAACTGAATCTCAATCTTTCAGAAGACTTCGGGTTGAGGTTGGAGAGGAGATCAATCTGTGCCATTCAAATGAATAGGGAAAAAGGAGTTAGAAGGAGGGTAGAAATGTTATTCTCGAAAGAATATAACCTTCAGGCAACTTCAGCAGTACACTCCTCAACATTCATAGTTTCATGACTTTTTCCTACCCGTCTTCCGACCCTTTTGTATTTTTTTCTATACTTATCTTTATTTCACTCAATGTATTTTTCTTGTATTCATATAGCCTTCTCGTTGCTGCCCGCTAGCCTTTGGGTTACTGTGAAAATAAACACTGTCTTATTTTTCCTATAATAATAAATATAGCTTCAAGAGTCATACCAAAGCAGACCACAAGATGGCGGAAGAGAAGTGTGTAGTGCATCGAGACTCTTACTTGATAAAGAAACCAAATCCATTCAACTCTTGTATGCAGAAAGAGGATCTTGTTTCCAGCTGAATGTATTTATACACAAACAAACTAAGAAAGGGGAAGACTAGTAAACATCAAAGGAAACTACAAAATAAAGTGGGCTGAACATTCATTGGCTCACCCTCATCCTCCTGGCCACAAATTACATAATCTCTCTTTGTAGTGGCCCAACCTAAACGCTGTGTCAGATCAACCGATGGAAGTAAAGATGTTCATCCTAATTTAAAGCCTGCTTTTGGTGTTCTCTATCTTTCTTTTTTCTTGGTTTGTCATTGAACGTCTACGCTTACTGAACATAATGTGACCAAGCATTCAAACAAACCAGGGGAAAGGAGCATGCACCTCATCCATAACATCATTACCCTATATTGTCTCTGTTGAAAGAGGAACGGGGCTGTTTTTATGAACATGGTCAAATGTTTTTCAAACTAAAATCCAATTAAAACTCCTGCACCCAAGAGCCAGCAGTCCCCAATCCGTCCAGTGCCTTGTCTTGTCCCTTTTGTAAATGTAATTGGAATATATTTTCCTGGATTTCACCCAGCCGCACTTTATTAATCATCCTCTCTTCTTCTCTCTCAACAGAAGTGGCCGATCTGGAAGGACACCTCCCCAGTAAGTAAACCTAGGACCTGTTACCTTCTGAATCACGCGCTCAATTAACCCAGGCAGACAGAGGCCTCTCTAAGGAGGATCAGTTGGTCTTCCATCATCTTCCATCACCTTATGTTTTAATCATGAATGCGAATCCTCATGGCTCGGGGGTCTGTCCTCATAGCTTTACACACGTTGCTTATTGGACTTGCTGTGTGCGAAGTCGCTTATTGTTGTTTGATAGCTTATGGTATTATGTACGGCTTATTTAGCTAATAAGCAATATAACGTTTGCAATATAATGATACAATATACTAAATATCCAATAAAAGGTACTGGGTTCGATCCCCAATCGCCACACCCTGTGCGTGTCGGCAAGAGGCCCTAACCCTGCCTGCTCTTTGAGGCCATGTTGGCCGGAACTCTGAATCTGAACTCAGCTGAGGTCGCTCCTGGGCAAAGGCGTCTGCTAAACGGATATAAAAACGTGTCCAGCTATATGGTTTCACTGGAAAGATAATTGTGTTGGCATCACCAATGTGAGGAGACTTCTAAACATTTGCGACAAGATACTCCCGGGAATTAGCATACACTTCTTGTGCATGACACTACATGCCGCAACATTTTTTAAGATCTATGCAGAGGAAATGTTACAAGACCAGCAAAACTTGCATCACAAACTTCTCTCTGTCGTAGCTCTGCTCCATGGATCAAGGAGCCTGCGGTGAAGAATACTAATTGAAGTCAAAATATGGTTTTGCGTGATCTGGTTTTGAGTTTGCATATGCACACAGGCCGTGACTGGGTTTTGTACGCTGCACTAAAAGGTCAGGTCGAGACATGACATTCATCTACAATGACAGCAATTCGTGATGACTCAACGGCCCTGAAATGTATTTCCTGTTTTCATATCAGGACTCGACAGACGTATACCCCTTTTTTGTTGGACTGTAAATAATGCCGTAACATTTCTACCACTCTTATTGTGTATATATACATATGTTCCTTATCTATTTTGTAGCTGTATTGTTAAATTAAGATTTTTGTTCTCCTACTGTGTTATACTGTGGCTCCCGTATTTCCCAGCTGGGATCATTAACATGCTAGCGTTAGCCGGGAGCTATTCCTTTAGATAGTTTGATTTCATTGTACCCATCCACAGGAGAGGAGGTCCTCTGAATACCATTATCATGGAGTTCATTCTCGTAGGGAAGAGGCTGCCTGCCTCTCAGAGAGTATTAAGATAATCCTGAGGTTGATCAAAGACATGTGGTCCGGTCCGCCAAGTTGACTTCAGGCTGGGTTCTGTATGGACGCTGTTTTGTTCGGTGGTCCACATGCTCTGGTCTGGCTGTGGTGTGATAGGTTCTTAATGATTTGCATTTGACAAATGTATGTGGAAACCAGTGGCAATGAAGTGCTTGAGTTTTGAAGAAAAAAAGGAAATGCATCCAGGAAAATATTTGCACTTAACTTATAGACCTTTTAAAACTGTAACCTTTTTTTAAATCCTGATCAAAAACCAACACAAGCTCAGTGGAAATAATAAAGTACTACATACAATTGAGTAATATGTGTAAATAATGTACAACTTTAAAATAATGGAAATGGTGTGGGAAGCGGATTTAATGAGATTAAATGTAATGCTATCACATGGCCAATAGAGGGTGATGGTCACTTAGACTGCCTCTGCCCAAATAAAACACAAACCACGCTGACTGATGAATAGAGATACAAAGAACAAAGAAATTCACTGCATCTCAGGGTCATATGTCGACTCAAATTCCTATATTTCTCCAGACTGTTGTGTAAATGTTACCTGATTTATATGTGTATGTGTATGTAAGTATGTGTATGTAAGTATATATATATATATATATATATATATATATATATATATATATATATATATATATATATATATATATGCAGCAACCATATATAAACGGTTACATAAATAAGGTCCACCAGGAGAAAATGAATGGTTGGATGATGGTTGTGAGTTTTGCTCAAGGGCTCGGATGTCGAAGTCAGGCTGCGATGTTGGCTCTGCATCTTGTAGTTCTGTAGTCTGGGGAACATGATGCTTAACCGCTGCCAGTGTACAAATAATAACCACTCTTTCTTTGTCTTTCCCACAGCTACGTGCAAAGCCAATTTCCCAGATGAGGACAAACTGCATCACTTTCACCTGGCCGTCTCCCCCGGTAAGACGGCAACATAGCAATCACAAAATGCAATAAAAATGTTATGATAACCTTAATAATTCCTCCAACAAGATAAAGCATAATTTTTCACTGGTATAGGGTAGGGTGTGCATTTTCTTAGTCTAGTATCATCATAGTCTGATGATAACCACTTCTATTTCTACTTCCTCCCATGCACTATTGCACTATTCATTATCCCTTTTGACTGTTAACATTGACGCTATAAAATGGCCCCTAAACAGGGCTGAATTGTTGGACTTAGCTGTTTGTTGCAGCTTATTTGGTTGCATGGCTACGCTAGGTTCCGTTGGGTCGTGTGGCTACCAACAGTGAAATATAGTGGAAACTGCGTAACAAATGCATGCTTTAAAACAGTTCTTGCTGGTTGACTTTATGGCTTGAGGTCCGAAAACACAACCGTTAAAGCCTATTTTGTCTTTGTATTCTGACACACAGTCTGGGACTTGGTTAAAGAAAAGTTCACATACAGTTGGAATCAGACTCATTATTTCTGCTGGGTCAACACAAAGAAAGCAAATGTCCCCAAAGATTTGACTGTTTCTCCTGGGGAAGACACACTAGGTAGAGCAGCAATGTCCTGTTGTCTTAAAGCTTGATGTCACCATACTGAGGTCTGGCCCCAAAGCTAAAACTAGTAACATTCTCTAACATCATTCAGAGAGAGAGAGAGAGAGAGAGAGAGAGAGAGAGAGAGGTTTGTGTGCACGTTGCATGCACAGTCCATAATGTACTTCTGCATTTAAAAAACAACAATGTGAGTGTGTCAAAATGAATGCATCTCTACATGGAAGATCAATACAGATATGCAGTAAAACTGTGATACTTTTTCAAGCACTTTGTTGACTCCCATCAGTTGCTCTGTGTTTAGTTATTGTGCAGTTTGTGTGCTTGTAGAGCTAAATGACTCATTCAAAGAGCCTCCTGTTCCTGCCCTGTGTAGTCAGAGAGCTAATGCTGTTAGCGGCAGTAGCCTCGCTGGCTCTGCCTACTCAGCAATGTGCTAACGCGCTAACACAATACGCTAGCTGTCAGAGTACAGCACATAGTGGTGCATAATTACTACCATCCCTAGGGTGTTTCCCTTGCTTGTGTTAGGCTTTCTTTCTTTCTTTCTTTCTTTCTTTCGTTTTATGCCTCGTTTTCGTTTTACCTTTCTGATGTCAAATCTTGTCCTTTCATTCTCTTTTTTATTGCTTGCATTAAGTTGTTTATTGCTTGCTTTTCACCCAGTTAATTTGGTCCAATTCACGTTCACTCTCACACACACATGCGCAAGCGCACGCACGAGTGCACATTCTCTGGCAAAACACATTTAAAACATTTGAAATTCCTCAAAGAAGGTACATTAGACCGTAAAAATACAATTCTGGTGTATGGACCCTCGCCCTAACACAATCCTCTAAACCTTGGCACGCCAGGCAACGTCACCCATTGATAAACACAGAACAAGACCCCAATCTAGGTGTCGTATGTGTGGCGCCTTTACACGTCAAGGTGCTCCGTGCCTCGTCTGGGCTGCAAACACCCTGACTTGAAGCTATTAACCTGGAAGGTTAACCCCTTAATCTGCTCATATACCACATTGCTATTCATGATAGAATTGTGATGCAGTCTTTGTACTTTTTTCTTCAATTCGTCTAGATTTTAAGAAAGTAGTTTATTCCAAAAATGAAAAAAAGAGCACAGATGGCAGTTTTATAATGCTACATTTCTCTCGCCACAGCTGCTGGTGCTGAAGTGAAACTTTGAGAACTTTTTGATGATACAAGATTGTCCTGCTAATCAGCAATGTAGAAGTTAATTGTAAGGTCAAATGTAAGGTTTTAAATTAATTGAACACTATGTAAAATATTGTCTGAGCGACAGTCGTAAGCACGGAAAACACCATTTTGTGGATATCCATTATCAGCGTTTTCCTAACCCTCTTCAGTCCATCAGACAGTAAAAAGCAATGGGAAACCTGGAATTTGGTTTGTTTTCGCTAAACCCCCTTGCTGATATTTCACCAACTGCCTTCTCAATTTGTCACCACATTGACACCTTTCATTTTTGTAACTTTTTACCTTTTTTCTTCTCACTGTTAATGAGAAAATATATATTTCAGGGTCTTGTTCGTCGCATCCCCCTTCAAAACACTCCCACCCCCCCACAGAAAACCTTCAGGGTTTAAAATCTGTGAAGTGTTTTGGCTGTTTGTCCACATGGCACATTGCAAGGTCAGTTGAGGATTGGCTGGAAAGTTAATGCAGTTGGAATGACCTCAAAAAATGACCTTTACTCCATGGCTGCAGTTCCACCTGCATCCTCTATTCAAAAAATGTATCGCTCGAGAAATTCTCCTCTTCGATAGGCGCATAGATGTGAAGCTGGAGCTTAAATTCAAATGTAAATTGGTAGGTTTGTCCATCGGTTGAGACCTGAAAAATCTTGTACATACCAGACTCAATGAGCCTCTCTTCTGCCCTATCTTGTTATAAGGTGGATTTTAATTAGAATCATCTAGCAGTGTATAAGCCCTCTCCAGGCCTAATATGCTTGGCAGCAGAAACATACCGCGCTACTTCTGGAACAATCAAGACAAAATGCAACAAAACTGCCGACGCCACCTCCAGGAAAAAAGGCTGACGTTGCCAAAACGAGAAAAGCACGAAAAAAGCAAAAGGGCAATTATATTGAGGTATGTGAGTCCTTAACAAGAATACGACACAGAGATTGTCTACTCTAGACTCGATACCTAAACTATCGATCATTCAAATCCTTAAAATTGCCAGAGAAGAACAACAAAGACGTTTAATATCTCTTGTTTGTCCCTCGGTTTTTTCGAGTAATGTCTCTATTATCTTCCTTTCTTTGCTTATCCTCGCTCCTGTCTCTTTCTGTGCCTGTCGCTCATGATGAACCTCCTGAGTCGTTTGATGAATTCATACTAAGTCTTAAGGTCACGTTGAAGATAGCCAGGGTTAATTTATGCCGGCCATCGATTCATGAATAAAATAAACTTTTTCGATATACAGTAGTTAAGTGGAACCTAAACTTATTTCACAGAATATTGTGTCTATTTAAAGACAAATGATCGTTCATTCATTCATTTCCAAGATGTGTGTGTGTGCAGGAATGTTGTGCACAAAAGATTCACTGTTTGTATTCAACATCCCTCTTACCCCCTGTCGTGCAGAAACCGTACTGGTCCAAAAATAACCAAGTGATAATGACCTTAAACGATCCACTCACACGTTGAATCAAGGCTATTTTTCCTAATTGCTAGCCACCGAATTAACCCTGCAAGGCGAAACACTGCATGTTTCCCATGCAGTGGGTTTATCCATGAGGAATCGGGTCGCCTGCAACACTTTAGGGCTCAAACTTCTCAAAATGCCCAAATGCCTGTGGACTTTGGTTCTTATTTTCTATGGTCTGGACTTCGTTAATTGTCTCCCTTTGGTCTTCTTTAATTATTGGGCCGAGCCATCTGGGGGTCATTTTATTTTTAGGATCCGGTGTCATGAAAGAGGGATGTTTAATTTTGCTTAAGGCGCATCAAACATGAATTACCTGTAGTCATGAATTGTTTGACTGTGTCGGTATCAAAGCTGCAGTAGGTACGATTTGAGAGTTGTAAAGAGAGAGAGAGAGAGAGAGAGAGAGAGCAGAAGAGAGCAAGATTTCGACCTTTCTCCACCATTAAGAAATGTTGCATTCATGCCCCCGATTGATAGGCAAGATTGATGCCCTGATTGATCAGCAAGGGAAATTTAATGAAGAACATAAATGTGTTGGAGAGAAAGAGTGTGCTCCCAGGAGATCCTAGAGTATAGAATACATAGGTGTGAAGAAGGGAAATAAAAGGCTAGCCATTCTTAGTTAGCATTCTCACAGACTTATCCAACTTAATTGGTTGGCCCTTTAATCTCCCAGCCCTTTTGTTTGAAGACGATACACAAGGGAAAGGTTGTCGTGAAGCGATCTTGATCCAGCTCCACTCTTTTAAAGTGACCCTACTCTACGCAGTGCCCTGATCTCGCTCTTTGAAGCGCTATTATTGTTTGGGGTGCTTTGATCCTTGCCAGAAATTCCACACTTTTCCCTCGGACCCTGACCTCAAGAGCGCTGCTTTGCGAATGGCCCACATCATGTGATTTAGCAGGGGTTACTGGTGTGACCAATCGCAGAGTTGGCAACTTGGCGTTTGTGTGAGCTCTGTGCACGCACGCACATCCCTGCGAGTGTCTCTGAGTCTAGGTACGTGTGTGCGTACAAACATGGTTGTGTGTATGCGGCTGTGTACAAACGTTGTGTGTGTGCATGGGTTTTTTGTAGGTTTGTTTCCCCTGTCGGAAGGATCTGATTCTTCCCGCTTCCAGTACAGCGGAAATTCCTGACTTATTTATGTTTTGTGACGCGAATGATTAGCCATTCTCTGTCTCCATCTCACTCCACTCGCGCTCTTACTGTCTCTCTGCTTCCCTTGCTATCTTTTCCATAACGTCATTCTACCCACTCTCCTCTTTTGGTCCTTTTTATTGTCCATCCTTACTAGTCTCTTCCTCTCTTCTCATCTCCACCAATCGCTCTTCCTCTGTCCTCAGTCTCTCTACCCCCTTCGTTCCACCTATGTCTTGTTTTTCCTCCCCACTAACCTTTTCCTTATCCCTTTCATTCCCCCCACTCACTTTCTCAATCTCTCGTCCCCAAACTTCCCTCCTCTTCCCTCATGCTCTCCGTTTCTCTCTATTTGTCTCTTCCTTTCTTTCCTCTCCACCCATCACTCCTCCTCCTCTTCTCTCCTTCCCTCTTCTCTTCAACGCTCTCCTCTCCATCCCTCTCTCCTCCTCCTCCTCCTCCTCCTCCTCCTCTCCCTCCTCCTTTATTCTCCATCCCTCTCCTCTCCATCCCACGCTTCTCCTCCTCCTCTCCTCTCTCTCCCTTCTCCTCCTCCACCTCTACTCCCCATCCCTCTCCTCTCTATCCCTCTCTTCCCCTCCTCCTCTCCTCTCCTCTCTCTCTCTCTCTCGCCTTCTCTTCTACATCCCTCTCTCCTCGTCCGGCTCTCCTCTCCTCTCCATCCCTCCCTCCCCATTGCTCTCCTCCCCATGTGAGACACCTCCAGCCCTTCCGTCTGTGTTGTCCTCTATAATTCACGGCAGTGTGTTTGCTGGGCCTGACGATGTTGTCTCTGTACTGTGTGACCAGATGCCGGAGTGGACCACCTTATCTCCGGTGACCATTTGTGTGTTTGAGCATATAGTGCAGAGAGAGCGGGAGAGAGAGACCAATGCAAGAATATAGGGTCAGGAGAGGTTGTATATCAAGCTTATCAGCCCCTCTCTAGCTGGGAAGCCGCATGTCTGTGTGTCTTAATTTACGTCTCAAAGTGAAGCATAACCTGTGATACAAGCGAGATTTGATTCTGCGTCTCCCATTGAAACAATTGTGATTTAAAAAAAAGCTAGGGAGAAAGTTATCTGCGTCTGTGTCTTCCCCTCTCTAAATGCCATAACGCAAATAGTAGAATAGTATACAAAAGAAAATGTACGTTTTTTTTACATTTTTCTTACCTGTGATTATTTTGTGTGGGTTGTTTACGTGGTATATAGGGTAGGGATAAATGTGTTCGATTTCACCGTAATAGTACCTCTCTACTAGACTGCTAATGGCAGAAGGTTTAAGAACGCCAGCACGCTGTGTTCCATCAGCGACAAGCCGCCGCTGGTTCTAGGAAGCCATCCAGTCACCACTTTATTTTGACCTTGTGCAACAACAATCAAAACCAAACATCAAACAACAACTCCTGCTGGGTTCATCATGATCTTAAGCTTGGCGGCTGCTTTTTAGGAAGGAATTTTCTTCAAGAGAGTAAACATGATTAGACCGCATCTCAGTGACTTCCAGTAATCATAATTGCGGCACGCCTTTGTCCCGCTCTCACAGGTGGGGCTAGCTGCGCCCTCTGGTCCCTTACAGTCATTTGGCAAATACTTTTATCCATAGCAATTAGCAAGTAGCGACAATCCGGTCTTTTCTCTGCTAGGTACCCATCAAGCAGTAGGTGGGAGTTAGTGCATCTTGCCGACCATGCCTACAGGAAGAGTACATTTGCTGTTGATGTTACTACGGTATTCATTTATACCATATTTATTATGTTTAGGGTTAACCCGCTGCTCCTGACCATTTTCGTCACCCTAACCCCTATGATACTGCTCTATAATTATTCTTATTACCAACTGATGTTGATTAATGGTGAATTACTGTACCCTTATTGTTAAGTTTTATTTTTTTGACAGAACAGCAGGAACCCTTTGCACCATTCTATCTTATCTAATTGGGTCGTCAAGCCCAAGCCTGTCCCTTATAGAAAGCCCTTTGGGAATGGGAATCCCTTTCCACGCTTCTAAGAAATATGAACCTTCGATCCCATGGCTCTAAATCAGGTCCTGCTCGGTGCAACCCACAAGACTCCTAGGTAATGGCAAGGCTTATTTGGAAGCCCAATTTGCTGTTGGAGGAAAATGTTAACCCGTAGCTTCACTTGAGAGTTGGAATGCCATAGTGTCTCGCGGAAAATGTGCTTGCTTCTTTTTCTTTGACATTGCAGGAAATATAGAATAAATTGTATTTTGTAAAGCCATTTTACGTACCATCCCTCCCCCGTCCATCCTAGCTATGGTATTAAGGAACAGTTATGGACTGTGAAGCAGATGCTGCTGCTGTTTGTGTGTGTGCGTGTGTGCGTGTGTGTGTGTGTGTGTGTGTGTGTGTGTGTCAGTGTGTGTGTGTGTGGCATCCATAACATTCAAACTCCTGTTTCTAATTGCATTTACAAAAACATTTGCGATGCAGCTGAGGAATTCTGGGTAGTACGCATTCAATGTACACAGTCTATGAGCAAGATGCCCTAAACCCTACCTGCCCCCTCCGTGAGTGGCTTTGGATAAAAGCCTCTTCTAAATCATTAAATAGTGGTCAAATAGACATTCCCGGAAACTAACAAGTTGGCAATTACAGTTTATTCTACACTTGGGTCCATAAAGTGCTGACCGGGGTGGCGGTGCACAGCCATCCCTAAAGGTTGACGGTATTAACAATCCATCTCCACTGACTTTCCTTCCCTCGTGAGCGCTGTGCAGTCCCTGGCTTTAACGGCTGGCACTGCAATTACCCAGGGCTGTTCAGGACACCGGAGGTGGCTTGTGTGTGGTACCACAGCGCTAGAAATCCGGATCTTTGAACCATGTGCAGTCAGTCAATACGCGGGGGGTCAATTGAGGCTTGTTTCCCTTGTACTCCACTCAATCTTTCCCACACACAGCGCACATATTTTCAAGGCATTTCCACTCATTCTGAGTCATGGTATTTCTGTATGTGTATATTTTGATATGGCTTGGCCCCCTGCTTACCATTGGTTTTTTATGATATATCTACTAATAATAGTAGTTACTGTATATCCCTCGATCTTCTATTTAATAGTGGTCACTATTTGCCTTTTAAATTCCTAATTTGACTATAAAGAAAGATATGGACTTTGCTAAAAATGCCGCTGCAGCTAAAGCGTTTTCTTCTGTTGTTTCACAATCTTCTTTAGCAGAAGTTAACTGCTAACGTTTTTCCTGAGTGGAAGGGGCATAAGTTCTGCACCCGTTATTATTTTTGCTGATTCCTGTATATTTTTAATAGCTTCATAAATGAGTCTAACCTGTTCTCCACAACGTCAGATCAGATAACAGCCCTTTTCTCCTAATGATAATTGAGTCATTATAATTCGTAGATGGTGTATTTGTTCTAATGGGGGAGAGAGAGGGATTTTACACGGGGGAGAAAACGACCACCAACCATTACAGTCACTTCTGTATATTAAAAATAAAGAGTATCAAAATATGGCTCTGGCTAAGGGAAGTGATGTATACGTCTTCTATAAAGAGTCTAGTACCAGACCTCTCCTTGGAATGTAATTCAGTTTACTAGAGGTAGTTTGTCTTTGTCTGACACAGTCAATTTTTCGGCCTCACGTGTCAGTTCAATGGGCTTCATTGGCATACAATGACAACTAACACAATAAGATACAAATCGAAATAGTCAATACTCTTTTCTCTCTCTGTCGCTCTCTCTCTGTCTCTCTGTCAATGACACTCTCTCTCTCTTTCTCTCTCTCTCTCTCTCCCTATGTCTCTACCCTCCAGATGAGGGCTACTACCAGAGTGGAAGATTCCAGTTTGAAATCAACGTCCCAGAAGCCTACAACATGGTGGTGAGTGACAAAGCCTTCATTTTTCCCGCTCTTTGCTTGCCTTCTCTGTCTGTGTATGTCCCTTGCTGTGTTCTCATCCAAGTGTCTCCAACAGCCATGACGATCCACACTAATTTAGAAAATGTTGCTGTCTGCTGGGGGACATATTGGTATTACTTTATGTGGAGGAGGTATTACACCAAACCACATGACATTGCACCATTATATTTAACTCTAGTCTATCGTATTTTACAAGTTTACAGGGTTCGCCTGTAAACATTGATGCTAACTTGTATATAATAACATTAAAGAACATTAACAGATTAAATAATGCTGCCACCACAGATTTCCATGTTGAACCCTTTTAATGCTGAAGCGTTGACATTGCTGGCGCTGGACCACTTAAAACCCTGAATCTGAAAGTTAAAGTGAATTGTGCTTCAGTCCTTCAGAACGACTCACTGAGGTTCAAAACACCGTCCATGCATGCGTCACGCTGGTACGTGGGATGAAGAAACTGGGGTTTATTTTGGCTCCACCGGATGGGGAAATAGTCAAGTGCACTTGTGATCGTTCAAAGGGACGAGTATAAACAGTATGATATTTATTCAGCGTTTTACCACGGAAAATCACAACATTGCACCTCTCTGTGTCATATCAGGACGTAACCTCACCTGACTTGCAAATCACAGTAATGTTTACACGCACCTGTAGTAAATGTTTCTCTGGGCATGTGTGAGAGGAATTGTATGCGTGTTTTACTGTGTGAGTGAATATCACAATATTGAATAATAAATCGAGCTGTCACATAGAGCACCTCTTCCGCCTCTTTATCAAGTCAGGTCAGGTCCAATTTATTTGCAAAGCCCTGAATAACAGTCACAGTCTCAAAGGGCTTTACAGGTCACGTATTTATGACATCCCCAAACCCCAGGGCACGAGATCTTGAGAATGAACGAGTGGGGAGAGTGGGGGATCCCTCCTACCAAGGATACCAAGGAGGGAATGCAATGGGTGCCATAATGGACATACAGTATAGTAGTAATACATGCACAACATTTAAATTCAATGTCAACCAAATTGAAAATATGTTTTGTCCATGGTGATTGGGTGCTTGCGGGTAAGCAAGATGCTATGCGTCAGGTGTTTTTAGGCGTCCAGTAACAATCGTATCAACACATTAAAACAGAGATGACAGTCTGGTTAAATTGGGCACGGTGAACAAGGAACATGTAGGGCACCTCTGATTGGCACCTACCGATACGAAGCAGAGGTTAGCTAGTGCTGGCTCGCAGGGGGATTCAGCTGTACTGAGAGCTGATCAAAAGAAAAGGTAGAGTCCTATAACACACCAACGATTTCTACACAGAAACTCATGGAGACATCAAAGCTTCAAAGTCCTCAAAATGTGTGTCTGTGTTGCTTCGGGGCAAAATGGATATCAGTTACGTTTTCCCTGTGTTAAACTGAAAATCGTTTTGGGATAACCATCTTTTAATTTCAATCAGGCGAGATTCAACCTTCTGGATCTGGGGGGATTCGTTTGATCTAAAAGGAATGTTGATTTAAGCTTCGTCGGCATAACAGTGAAAGCTAATTCCATAGCTGCTCCCAAAGCTTAGGTTGCAGTGTTTAAATTATGAATCGTCACAAAAAAAAACGAATTGTGTTCCATTTATGTGCGAAGATCTAAAACAAAGAAGAGCCAAGCTTTTCTTGAAACATAATTTTCAAGACGATCAAGAACGATGCTATGGTAAATTGTATCAAAGGGGGAAAGCTGCAGCAGCAGCAAGGAGCTTGCATTGCTGTCCATGGTAATGAGAAGGACATTTACCACTCTGGTCACAGCAGTTTCAGTGGAATAGGATGTCCTAAACCCTGACTGAAATGGGGATTGATTGTCTGGTAAGCTGCAGTTCTTTCCAGTACTTAAGAAGGGAATGCCTGTGTTAGTTAAGCCTGTGCATCCAAGGAGTGTTTGCTGAATTGCAGGAAGCTTGCTTCAGGGGGGACAGTCTCTTGTATGTTGAAGATGAAGAGCAGAGGAAGAATTCATTTTATCAGTCCTCAGTGTCTGTTGTCTCAAAGTGTCTGTTATCTCACATTGACTTTTCTTTCATCACTTTATCTCTATATCTCCTAATTTGTTTCTCTTCCCTGACCTTCTTTCTCGCTCATTCTCCCCTCTCATCTTGGTTCTCGCTCTCTCTCACTCTCTCGTTCTCTCTCTCGCTTTCTCTTTCTCTCAGCCTCCAAAAGTGAAATGTCTGACCAGAATATGGCACCCAAACATTGCTGAGACTGGCGAGATCTGCCTGAGGTAACTACGCTTCGCTCAGTCCAAAAATGTTGTCTTCTTTCGCCCAAATCACTGACTCTGTCGTTATTTTATTTTGGCAATTTATTAGTTTTGTCTCGGCTGTTGATGATAACCATTGTTCATTTGAGATGGAGTTGAGGAAGACAACTTTCAGATAGCTGACTTATTCTATATCATTGTAATGCTCTATTATGAATATTGTGTGGTTTCAGGATGATACAAGTAACCACACTGAACTCCGAATTTGCATACCAAAGTTGTACATTAACGAGAAAATTAATCACAAATGTCCCGAAATAGGCCTTATCCAAAATGCCTCCAGAGAAATGAGATTTCCTTGGAAGGCTTTGAACATGTTCTTCCAGAATACTGTGTTTTCTTAGTGTTCCCGAAGAGGATTAAATGCGGTGATTCCCTTACACCATAAGTAAAACAAACTTCTTTGGCTAAAGTGTCGATTTGGTAAGCATTGAATATGATAATCAGTTAGAGGAAATGGCTCTGAATTTAATGTATTTTTTAACCTAAAATGGCCCCCTAACACACCGTCATACATTAAAAAGCAAGCAAGGGGTTTGTCTGTATGTGGATGCAATTACAATTAGGGCATTTAGCAGACGCTTTTATCCAAAGCGCCTTACATCGGTTAACACACACATTGACACACCGACGGCAGAGTCAACCATGCAAGGTGACAGCCAGCCCTTCAGGAGCAGTTAGGGTTAAGTGTCTTGCTCAGGGACACAGCAACACTCGGCTCTGAGGAGCTGGGGATCGAACTAGCAACCTTTCGGTTACAAGACAACTGCTCTACCTCCTGATTTAAGCCAACCCCGAGTATTAAACCTGTTATTCTGTACGTGCAGCTTGTTGCGGGAACACTCCATCGATGGCACAGGCTGGGCCCCAACCCGATCACTCAAGGTAAACAACATTATTATTATTTGGGAATATTTAAAGGAAGTCAAGAATTTATTTTGTGCTGTACATTTTTTTTGCATTGAATCAAATACTATAATTTTGTGCCCACAAAGGTGCTGGGTGTAGTCAGAGAACTAGAGTGAGCAGGTTCTTGACAAGTTATTTCACACGGGTGGTAAGCGCATGAAGCAAAAAAATCGTATCTGTTGTTAACTTTGGCCTGAGATAAGGTAAAAATAAATGTTTGGCTAGACGTGCTGCAACTCTGATGTGCTGCCCCAAATGATAATGTTGACCATTATCACATCACATAGTTTCCACGGATGAAAGGGAGTAGGGGTTGAGCCGGATCAGGATACTTACCAAAGTGCATTATGCTTCCCTGATTGTTAGGTCCTCCAAATTGGTTTCTATTCAGAGAACACTTGCTCGGGTAAGAATAGAAGTATGTAAACAATGACATCAGGGAGACGGCGCTTCAAATAAAAGTACCTTGAGTCTCTTAAGAAATATCTTAAGAGGTTTTCAAATAAAGATTCCCATATACCTGTGTTTAATTAACATTTTAGGACACATTTGCAAGTGTTTTTAGGTTCATATGAGATAAAGAATGTCCTTAAAGCTGACAGAACAGTTTGATATTTCATGTCTGATCTGATTCCTTCTTTCTTTCAAAATCTCTCTTTCTTTCTTCTTTCCACGGCATTAGTCCACATATCCTGGTTTCTATTTGGTTAGTCTCTTCCAGGGAAAGAGTATTTAGAAAAGCGCTATAAAAAACGGATCAATTATTATTATTATTATTATAAAGACCCTTCTATATGGTTGAGTATGCAATTAAATGGAAACAGGGCATCTAAATTGGTTTGAAAACAATTTAACCAAATGGGAGCGTAGGATGTGTCATCCTAATAACTCAATCACAAATGATTTTGGTTGGGATCCACCCCTCTTCCTGTATTCATTCATTCATTCATTCAGGACCAAACCCACCCTCGGCAAGGAATTGTGAGGGTGGCGTCTATTGATACATACTAGTTGAGACAAATGATTTGCTTCTCATCCATGCAGCGTCCATCATCCCCATCCTCTTCCAAACCATTCACTAGGGGTGGGAAAAATAATTGATTCTTCGATGCATCGCGATTCTCGCTAGAACAATTCTGTCTCGATGCAGACAAATTAATAATCGGAATTAAAACATTCTGTTCCCCAGAGAGGGACAATTTTTTGTAATTTTAAAATTATTTAATTTATCTTCAGTTTGTATTGGCCAATCTGATTGCTCTTGACACGATTGCGATTCAGCCTACGCAAAGCATGCGCGCAAACTCACAGCCCGACACAAGAACTCCTTCTAATTCAAGAGCAGCTTTTTCCTTTAATGACATAGAAAAGAAAGATTAGAAAGAAAAGAAAGCTGAAACCTATTTTTTGCATGCTTCATATTGTGTTATAATGCAAGCTGCATTGATTATTGCATTGTTCATAGAAAGTCATATTTGTGACAAAAGCTTTCTCTCTTATGAAATATTAGATAAGTTAATTAATCTGTTGATGTCTTTAATGATCATCAAAAAAAGTAGGAAGTAATTAGCAAACTCTGAGTAGCAAACCCAGATGTATACATATATTATTGAAAATCACGCATGGAAATGTACATACACATTTTTTTTGCATCGATAATCGCTTCAGAATCTAATCGTTGACCTCATAATCGGAATCGAATCGAATCGTAGATGAAGAGGTAGAGGGAAGAGCTAGTGAAGGAGGTAGGGAGTAAGTGCTATGGAGAGAGAGTGAGAGGTAGAGATGAAGAGAGAAAGACAGGGAAGGACAGAGAGAGGGAGAGTGGATTGAGAGTCGTAAAGAGTTAAGTGCGAAAGTGTTTGAGAGGCCTTTTGGAGAGGCAGCGGCAAAAGGAGGCAGGAAAGAAGAGATAAAGAGGTGTGATGTCAAACAAGGGAACCTCTGGGATTGTGATCTGATAAAACAAGAGACCAGACCATGTATTTTGGAGGAGCGAGGAGGTCATTTGAAGATAAGTGATGGGGGGACTGAGAGATGGATGTTCTTTAGTGTTTTATTTCAAGTATGTTCAGTTGTACGATATCTGTCATCTGGTAAGACAGAAGGCATCTTGATTGTACACACAACAGAGGTTACAGAATTGAGGGGAATTTCAAGTATCCTTGGGATATTTGGTATTTCCTTCGATCATACACATGAGGTTAAGTAATGGTGTTTGTCGTGACTGAGATCGATGTAGTTCTTTATTTGCTGCCATTCAGTATGATGCTTACAGCAGCAGATGGTAACACCCAGCCGAGACAATTCTTTTTTCCGGGGAGGGAAATCACAATCGGTTTCCTTCTAACAATGACAATTGAGAAGTCCGGTTTTCTAGACGGAATGATGATTCATCTCTCCCTCCCACTCTCACTGTCTGTCTGTTTCTCTCTCTGTCTGTGTATATACTTGTGTGTATATATATGCATGTATATACAACGGCTACCCCTATGCCTTTCCGGCCCTTTTTCCATCATCGCTGTCCTGAAGTCATAATTTATTTATACAGATAGCAATTTATTTTTCTGTATTCCAGCAAACGCCATTGCAGTTGGACAGGTGTTGGCAGTGTTCAGCACTTGAATAAAAACAACTACTTTGTTATATTTATAGATCATATATTTCCCCAGCAGCCCAGTAACCCAGGAGCTTGTTTACAATAGTTCTTGCAGTCGTACACGTTTGGACGGGAACAAACAGTGGCATTGAAACCAGACAATTTAAACTATTCTCTTATTTATGTTTGAGATTTCTGGTTGAGTTGGTTCAGGGACTGAACTGAATCACATCTCCTCAGAGCTGAGCAGAAAAAAAGTTCTGTGTGACTTGAATTGAGGAGATTGCAGAAAAGCAAGTTTTCGGGTTTTCTCCAAATGTTCCAAAAGTATTCTGAGTGATAGTTGGACAGTGGGAGGAGGCCAACATCAGCGCCAGTTATAGCTGGAGGTCTAGTGTAGGTGACGGGCTAATGTAGTTCCAGTTATAGCTGGAGGTCTACTGTAGGTGAAGGGGTGAGGTCTAATGTTGTGCTAGTTATAGCTGGATGTTTACAGCAGGTGAAAGGGTGAGGTCAACAGTAGAGCTGGTTCTAGCTGGAGGTCTAGTGTAGGTGAAGGGGTGATGTCAACCGTAGCGCCAGTTATAGCTGGAGGGCTAGTCTAGGTTAAGGGGTTGGGTCTACTGTAGAACTGGTTCTAGCTGGTGTGTTCCACTGTAGAGCTGGTTCTAGTTGGTGGTCTACAGTATAACTGGTTCTAGCTGGTGGTCTAGAGCAGAGCTGGTTCTAGCTGGTGGTCTACAGTATAGCTGGTTTCTAGCTGGTGGTGTACTGTAGTTGAAAGGAAGTGTTTATGTGTGACGTGAAGGTTAGGGGAAACGGCATAGTAGAGTTGCATTCAACACACTCACAGTTTCACTCCATTCCTCTGTTTGCGTCAACGGGCAAACACCGGATGACTCCATTTGGCTGCGTTTGTATACACTCTCCTAAACTGGAACCCAAATAGGTTAACACACACGCATACACACACCTAAACAGAAACATGCACACACATATACTGCAACAGACATATTTTGACACACACACATACACACACAGACACACACTCACACACCATGTAAACAGAAACAAAAAGTGACTCATCTGCAATAATGAAGAGTACTCCATGAAGTCGTTCAAACCAATCAGAGCGCAGCGGCGAGGAGCAGAGTGGATAGAAAGTAGGTCTGAATACATTGTATGATAAATTATTTATACATTATCTATACTTTATGCTATGGTATAATTTGAGGGAACAAACTTTTTTATTTATACTTGTTTTTATTTTAATATTACCCAAGTATGTCCCTGAATCTAGTTTGAATAATAAAGTCTTTTTTATTTCATGCATTACGCCAAAACGCTGTATGGAGCGTTAATGTTTTTTTGACATCACAACTGTAAAAGTCAAATTGAATTTCTCCTTGAATCAGTGTAAGACAATATTTAGTAATCTTCCACTTGGCCGGAACCCACTATAGCTGCCAGTTTTCTTGCAAGTAAACACACCACACAACGATCATCAAGCTCTTCATGCGAAACACACTGGACTAATTTAAAACCCTTATCAAACATTTCCACAAAAAACGTTTTATTTTTCAATTTGAATGCTAATGCGGTCGTTCAGACGAAGGCTTTACATTAAAGCCCAGCGATACACCTCATCCATTTGTTTTGTTGTGCTGTTCATGTTCCTTCATCTCTGCTCCTCTTCCTCCCTCATCTTCCCTCACACCATTTTGAGGTACAAGACTTCAATAGATTAAATAGGTGTAAAGAGGAGGGAAGCTACAAATAAATACAGCAGTGTTTCCCCTACCATTGTTCAGGCCTGGCGGGCCGCCAGGCCAACGAGCGCCCCCGCCAGGCCAACAACCGACCAAAAAAAATAAAATAATTTAACAATTTTAAAAAAAGAAAAAAAAAAAAAAAAAAATGCGGTGTTGCGCGTGCGCAGATGATGCCCCATCATAATGGACAATCTGACAGCATTAAGTAATATCATCATTAGCATGGCACCACCAAAAAAACGTAAAAGGGATGAAGGACAAAAAGGTATTTCAAGGTTCTTCCTAAACACGGTGCCAAACGAGAGTACAGGTGGGGAAGAAGGGCGAGTGACAGGTGTGGAGGAACAAGTCAGAGGGGCAGAGGGAGGAGATCATTATCTCCTCCCAACACTTGTCAGTGTTGAATCATTATCAACCTGTGATGGCTAAGCAAGTGTTTTATATGGAAATAACCAACAAATACTCTAGCATCCCGTAAAAAATGTATAACAAATCACACTATCAGCTGTTACCACCAGCCTAAAAAAATTTCTAGGGGAAACACTGTACAGTAACTATGTCTATACACAATGAGAGTAGGTAAACATGTAAACATTACCTACATTATTACCTCTCTTATGACGGCCTCCAGGGCGTTAAAATGCTAAAATGCTTTATTGTGTTCAGTCGGGCAGAGCTAATGTGATCTCATCATAATTATTCCTGTGTTGTTCTGGGCACCATTGGGGCACCATTGAGGAGGAGCAGAAGCCGATCTGGGATGGCATTTAGAGCCTCCTGCTGATTCAGATGTTCAATTACTTTGAACGGCCATAATCAGGGGCTGAAGTGTACACATTACTCTGCTCCATCAACTGGCTCAATTACTACTTGAGTGAACTGTAGGTTTCTTGTGTGGCTGGTATTTTCCCTTATTTTCCCCTAACTGTTTCATAAACAGTTAATAAACCCTTTTTAACAAACAGTTTGGGCTCCAAAAATAATATTCAGTGTTTATTCTTGCTGTCGTGGTTCAACTTGTTGTGTTGGTAATGTTTACATGCCTTAAAAGGTCTTCACTCTGTGTTTTTCAGGACGTTGTCTGGGGTCTGAACTCCTTATTTACAGTAAGTCTGTCACTCTCTATCAGCTTTAATTATTAGTTAAATTGTACTTTTGGACTATATTTTTGAATAGGTTGTCCAAGAGACTACATATTCAAATATGTAGTCCATTTAATTTGAAATTGTTTGAGCACATTTCAATTTTAATGTTACACACACACACATTATTTTTTATGAAGAAAGTAGTCAATAATTGATATATGGGTAAGATAAATATGTGTGTTCGTGTGCAACCCGTAAATTAAGTCATATTTACTACTCATTGAGATTGGATATGTATAATCATGTACTCACTGTAATTGCTTCTAGGTAAAACACATCAATGTTCATGAACCCAGTGTAAAAATAGGACAGTGCCGGCCTAGGTCAAAACTGGCCATTGTGTGTCCAGGGTGTGCAGCCATAATCAGGCTCAAATTAATTCCTGAGGGGAAGTGACCCTCCTTCTAATGATGAAGAGCCCACCCCCGGGTTCAGATAATGGAAAGTTATTTACTGAGAATGAGATTCCTCCTGATGCCTTCTGGAGCTTTACTGGGAAGGCCAATGTTTCTTAATGGTTACAGATGACCATCATTGGGTAGAGGGATGGTCAAGATTACAAGTCGTTGAAATCGATTAAATTACTTGGGACTCAAATAAATTGGGATAGTGCGAGTGGTGATTAAATACATTGGGATTTAAATGAATTGGGATATAAATAAACTGGGATTAAGTGATTTTTGATTGAATCAATTGGGATTAAATACATTGTGATGAAATAATTTTGGATTAAGTGAGTTGTGATGAAATCAATTGGGATAAAGTGGGTGGTGATTAGAATTATATATAAATTGGGATAAAATTAGTTGATAGTAAATAATTTGTAACTGAGTCATCATTTGGGATGTTTGGAAGAAGAACTGATCCGGGGTTAACGCAGGCTTTAAAGGAGACTTATGCCGCTTTTCCACCACCAGTACCAGCTCGCCCCGACTCGACTCGCCACGCCTTTTTTGCGTTTCCATTGGCAAAAAAAGTACCGGGTACCTAGTACCGGGTACTTTTTTTTAGTACTACCTCCGTCGAGGTTCCAAGCGAGAGGAGTAGGTACTTTTGTGTGACGTAAACAGGCTGCTGGTAACTGATTGGCCAGCGGCTGTAAATGGGAATAATCTCTCAAAGTTAAGTTGTGTCCGGCGTGGTTGGAGTCCACGAACCCGCTCCCGAGGGGGACACTGATCAGCGTTTCGCCGTGTGTGTCGCTCCTTTCCCGGGGCTAGAGTTAGGCTGCGCGTCGTTATGTGTGTCGGGCGTGGTTGTGTGTGTCCGGCGTGGCTGGAGTCCACGGAGGATCAGCGTTTCGCTGTTTCGTTTCAGTGCCGTTCCTTTCCTAGGGCTCGAGTTTCGCCTTGATCAACGTTACCGTATACAATAGACGCGCAGTCATTGCGCTTTTTATTTTATTTCCCATCATAACCTTTCCCGGGAATCAGGAAATAGTCTTGATCAGATTCAGATTTCCCCGGAATCGCGTCTCCCGTGATTAAAACCTAATGACGACCCGCCCATGGTGGAGAGGTTATTTTCTACGACCCGCCCACATTGAAGAGGTACTTTTTTAGATGGAAACGCAACCAAACCGAGTTGAGTCGAGTCGAGTTGGTACTGGCGGTGGAAAAGCGGCAATATTATGGCGTTCTCCCAACTAGTAAACATAGTATATGAGTTCCAGAAAACGCTGTTTGCTGGAAATAGCTTTTAGGAAAAAAAAAATCTCGCCTACCGCTATTCCCCTCTGTTTCAGTCCCTTCAGAATGCGCTGTTACCGGTGTCTGTAGCTTTAATGCAATTTAGCTGCTGCCCATTGACCAATGAGCCTTCAGAGTGACAGCATGGAGGAGAAGGGATTGTTGCCGTGTGTGGACTCCTGGAGCTCTATATAATGGCCATGGTTGAAAAGAATTGGGGGAAAGGAACTTTGGCCTTACTTCAGAGAGGCCTTTTGGCCTCTCTGAAGTCCATATTGAACCGTGATACGGAAGAGAAAGGGATTGTACTCCGGGAGCTGAGCTGCCAGACTGCCGCCGAGCTCCCCCCGCCGGAGCTGCCGCCGAAGCTTTGGTGGCAGTCTGGCAGCTCCAGCGGGTGTAATCCGGGAGCTGAACTGCCGCCCAAGTTTCGGTGGCAGTCGGGTGGGGGGAAATCTTAGCTATGCTCTGATTGGAGGGGGGTGGGCAAGTGGGAGGTAATATTCTAATGTGCCCCCTTCCTACGTAGGAGCCGGCGCCGAAACTGACTCGTTTGTTTGGTAACTGTAGGCGGGGTACTCTCAGAAATGCATATCTCAGAAGTTTGTATGCATGTGGGAGCACCAGAGACCCAAAACAAATCCCAGGAATAGTGTTGTTTTCATAATATGTCCCCTTTAAAGAAGACGGATCGGCCACATAAAATTGATGGCAGCCACAAGTTATCATGCAAATGAATGCAAATCAAAGTTTTGAAATTACATATATCCTATTTTTATATTCAGACCTCATCATTCAGTTTCAAGTATTCCTGTGGTTCAGATAGTGAGTATTTTCACAGCTTGAAGTCATTGTAAAATCCCTTTAATATTCAAAGAGTAAAAACAGAAAGCAGAGTTTGGTGGGAATTTTGCCAACGTCAAACGTTTCTGTCTATACTGAGTCAGAATAAAGAGTCATCTGAATTTATAAAAACAGCAAGCATACAACAAACAAACAATAAACAAACATGAAATAATCCGAGGCCATAGATGGGAGTTCTCCCGGCGTCCCTCCAAGAGCACCGCAAGGAGTAGTCCCCAGATGGGAGTTCTCCCTGCCTCCCTCAAAGAGCTGCCCAAGGAGAAGTCCAAAGCATTGGGCAAAAGCAAGGACGTATTGTACACGGTTGTCAAGCAGCAGGCTGAGAACAGCTCTGCTCCCCAATAAAACTATAGTATTGGTTAACCAGATGGCTACCAGATGGTAGTCAACAATAGATGGTAACCCTCGTGTGTGTATCAGAGGGAGACGTAACCGTGGATTCTGAGTTGGAGCCTTTGACGCAATGACCCCCCCTCCCAAAGGGGGTCAAGGAAATGACAGTTAGAGACACGGAAGGGCAGTTAGGGAAACAGAGTGTGAAAATATGATTTTCCCATTACACTGAGCAGGACATATAAGGGCGATTTCCCACTTGTAGTTGGCTGGACTCATTTTCGTGCATTTTTTCTTTGGTTCAGTGAGTGGTCACACTGGACTTTGTTGGCGAAACAAACGTTGCATTGTAAACAAATGCCTGGCGGCCAAGCGGGTCGCTCCTCTATTGGACCGAAACTCACAACGCTTTATTTTTGCGGACAATAACAATGGATCAATAGCAACTTCGTACAGTTTCAGGATTTTTTTCAAGTTTGCAAACCCAGACAGAGTTCACTTGGAAGCGGGACTAGACCCCTGTTTTCAAGCAGGCCAGTGTTTGTTTGTTTTGCCCGCACCACAACAGAGTTCCATTGAGCGTTCACACCAAACAAACCGACCTATCGGGGGAAACACCCCATAAAGACGGAACAAACCGCTAAGGTGTGAATGCACCCCTAAAACCACATCAACCTCCTCATTTTTGTTTTGATTCAAATTAATTGAAATAAAAGTCCAATCGTTAGTGAAATGCCTCTCCTTTCCGATCGTCAACGTTGTCTGTAAGGGGTCACCTATCAAGCCTTATCGTCCTCCCCAGTGAGACTGGTATTGCGTTCTCGGGCTAAAGGTTTAATAAGGAGACGAGCTTGTGGCTCATCCATTGCTTCAGCTCTTTAATAACAATTAAAGTCTGGCCTCGCCCAGCCTGTACGCGGCGTCTCTACGGCAACTGCATAATTGCAATGTATTTCTTACATCGATAGCTAAATCCAGGGTGACACGACCAAACCGCCAGTGGCCATCGTCTCTCTCTCTCGCTCTCGCTCGCTAGCCAGCTTTGTATTGAAAACAAAGGATGCAGGCCTGTCGGTGATGAAGAGTGTTGTTGTGTGCGCTGAAGTATTTAATAGTGCTTTTTATTGTTTGTTGTGGTGTTTGCTCCCTTACTAAACAATGGTCGTTTCAGGAAGTGATCCTAGCCAATTGATCACAATAAACCTATGTCCTCCAAAGCTGAACAATGAAGGTTTCCCTTGAGATGTTTATGAATAATTGAACAATCAACACATTGAGCTGTACTGTAGATAGGGTATCCTTGATTACGGAACAAGTGTGTGGCCTTGCAGCCCATCTCCAACCCTGACCTCTCTTGACCCTGTGATGCAGGACCTGCTGAACTTTGACGACCCACTGAACATCGACGCTGCAGAACATCACCTGAGGGACAAGGTACGGTCTGACTGCCACACAAAACTGCTTCATATCACATACCACTTGAACCGACCCCCAAGTAACAAAAACGTAAAGCCTAGGAATTAGTGAAAGGAATCAGCAGGAGCATCATAAAACGATATTAGAGAGATTCTTGAATGCCGGGACGATATGTTGTGCGATTCTGTAAATGTTGAGAATACAGTCTTTGATTAACGGTGTCAGTATCCCCTATATTCACTCTGGCTGTCCTTCCTCATCATTAAACTGTGCTTGACAGTCTGTATAGCAGTGAATTTAGTGATGTGATGGTACCTCTGTTACCATCACTATGACATTGATGAGAGACGCAAGGACAACCTCACTAATAGTTTGCTGAAATCGTCTATAGACTAACTGAATGATCGTTTGGTCTCAGGTTGCTGGGATGTTAGATATGGCGACTAGAAAGAGTAACATGTAGAAGTATTTTGTTGAATGCTCAGTGTTTCATTTGCACATTCATCTAAAATAAAACCTGCGGAGGCAGACAACAAGTAGACCCGCATCACCTCGTTTGGGAGCATGATGCATTTGTATTTTTTTGCATGTACTCAAGTCTTAAATAATCTAATGCAACTACTCAACTGTGAAAATGAACTCCAGTGCCCATCCCCAGTTCTGAGCAAAGGGAAAGTACTGATTCACCAGACTATTCAGTGTGTTTCGCTCTTCAGGCCTTTAAGAAGCTATTTCTCTCTGATATGTCCTCAAAACACATTCGACTCGAGCGGGAGTATTGAGCCTCAGTATTCCGCTCGACATCTGGATGCTTTAAAAGACGAGCCTGCCCCCTTATCAGCAAACATTAGAGATTCTCTCCAAGTCCTCTCAGCATGTGGGGGACTCATCCCCAACCGCCCGGCTCTGCAGGAGCAAATACCGGCCAGCCTATCAGCTTCAGCTCATTAAGGTTCTCTATGATTCTATTGGGGTATGTCCAAGTGTGTGTGATGATAACCGGGGTTGAGTTTGTACTCACTCCATCCCTCACTATCGATCTTTCACACGCATGCAGACAAGTACGCAAGCACACTAACACGCACACACTCACACAGAGACCCGATTCTGTGTTGCTAATCATGGTTCATTAGACATTGTTAGAGGAGCTGCTGCATCCAGCTGGCTGTACAAGCAGAGAGCTCAGTTTAGATCCAGTTAATTAATTTACCTTTCACTAACTACTGTTAGTCACGCTGGGGGTTGGGGTAGCAATTAGTTCCTTCTGAATGCTTAAACAAGCTTAATTTGAATCGTTACATAACACACTGCAAACCTCAGAGAAAACCACTTATTTGTTTGATCTCTTTTTTTTCCATGTTGATTGAGCACCTGGAGGTACTATAGGAAATTATTGATTTAGATGGTGATGAATGTTCCACATGCTATCGGGGAATGCATCTTTTCATACTTTAATTGTATTCTTTTTTATTAAATGTGTGGTCTGTAAATGTAACCACACATCTTCTTACCCGAACCGCCATTGATACCGTCACTTTTCTCTGTCTCTTCCTCCTTGTCCTTCTGTTTCTCTCTCTCTCTCTCTCGCTCTCTCTCTCGCTCTCTCTCTCTCTCTCTCTTGCTCGCTCGCCCTCGCTCTCGCTCTCTCTCTCTCTCTCTCTCTCTCTCTCTCTCTCTCTCTCTCTCTCTCTCTCTCTCTCTCTCTCTCTCTCTCTCTCTCTCTCTCTCTCTCTCTCTCTCTCTCTCTCTGTGTCTCTCTCTCTCTGTGTCTCTGTCTCTGTCTCTCTATCTGTCGTCAGATGAACAGAACACATGGTCTTATCTAACTTTGACCTACTCCCACAGAGCTACTCCTCTATGCAACTTCTGCAACTGATGTGTGTGTGTTTGTGTTTGTATATGTGTGTGCCTTTGTGAATTGGTTATGCCTGTCTGAAAATTGTGTGTCTCACATACACACTAGCAAACGCAGCCATTTACTCTGTGTGCGCGTGTGTATGAGTGTGTGTGTGTGTCTGTGCATGTGTGTGGGGGGGCTTGTCAAGTGGCTCTCCTTTGTGCTTTTTGCCTGAATGAAGTGGTTGATTGGAGCCATACTCACGGGCGTCAGAGCGCCTGTGTGTGTGTGTGTGTGTGTGAGTGGCGCTAGTTCGCGTTTGTGTGTGTTCTTAGTTAATTGGTGTTGGAGGGCTCTGTCAGTTCTGCTGGTGGTGCAGAGTGGACGTCCACTGTGTGTGTCAGCAGCGTACAAAATAACAAGGAGAGAGAGCCACGGCTTATAGCTCAACACACAGAGCAAGCAGGGTCCGTTCACAGAACGGGGAAGTCGATTGGTAGGAACAAGGAAAAGGCTCATTTCGCAGTTATTTTTGTATGTATACACAAGAGAAACATCTGGATTCTACAACTGTTGACACAGAAATGCACCGCGCGCTCACAAACATCTCAGCCTGTTTACACGTAGGGCTGTTAGCTCAACCACTTACTGCACCCAGTACGTGCACGCGCACGCTGCCGCACGTACCCTGCCCTCGGGCACTGGGTCCTTCGCACACGGCTCCACGGGCCTTGAGTGCACACAAAGGCAATGTGCAAATAGTAATAATACTACTAATCCCCTGACGTTCTTTGCGATGGCAATAAAGAACATGAAAAAGTAGTGGAACACAATGGCAGGGAACCGTTTTTTTTTAACCCGAGCGAGGAAGAATGTTAAGAAAAATGGGGGGGCGAGCCATGATCCATGATATGTCGGAGCACTATCAAAATGGAAGGGGGAAAGGAGTGTGAGGCAGCCGATGATGAGCTGGTGTTGTTTCCCCAAGCCTGGAACGCCTGGCTGGTTTAAAGGATATTATTCATCACCGGACCAGCGAAACGCCTTTCCCAGTAAGGTTCATCGTAATAAAGGGTTAAAATAGAACAAAATAAAGGGAGTCACTGCAGAGACGCCACTCAACACGACAAGCATACAAAGGATGAAGCACTGTAGTCTTCCCCGAACAGTGGGCACACTCCATGGTGAAGAGCAGGAATAGGGCCTTGAGGGTAAAGCTGCAGGTAGAGCTGCCACTAGTCCTTTCAGCCATCTCAGCAATTTAGCTTGTGGTATTGCTGCGTCTAAGTCAGCCGAAGCCGTCTCAGTCGGCCCAGGCTGTCCCAGTTCTCCTTGAGTAATAATTCCTTGTACAAACAGTGAAATGGTTGTACTAATGGCTAAGGGGTCTCAGTGTCCTCCGTGTCTGAAGTGTCTTATGGAAATTTCCATTAGACTCCATTTCAGTTGTTTGATTTTACAGGAGACAAACCTTCTGTTTTGAATGTTACCACAAAGGAGACACGTGCACAATTTTAAACACAAGCAGGTGGTCGACGCTAACCACTTGATGCTAGCCGCTCTCTACTAACCACTCTGTACTCGCCATCGGACGTTGGCTAGCGAGCGCCTCGTTCCATCACGAGGCGATCACTGCTGTTTGCATGGCCAGTATGCAGCGGCAATCTGTTCATAGATTAAACAGTATGCAGATGTATACAGTTGGCAGCAAGCTCATTACAATGGGGAGATATGTATGATGTTGATATATAGGCCCCTTGGTTTTAATTTGTGTGCTGGCCCTCGGGGGATGCAGTATTACTAGTAAACATAACAGGCGGAAGGGGAGTGGTAATTGGCTCGGATATAAGCAGCACCAATCTTGTGTATGTTTGCGAAGTAGAAACTCAAGTGGTAAATGTTCTTGGTGTGGAGCTCGAACATACAGAGTGTCTGCTGTTCATGGTTTATCAACGGGTTGCATTAACCCTGAGAGACTTGTCCTCTTTCGGTAAATAGAATATCCCCCCGGTCGTTGAATGGGCCTTGGGAATAGTGATTTATAGTATTTTATGTATGAAAGGTTTGCCTTTTCACAGGCTGGTACCGTTTGATTGTGGCAGGAAGGAAGATTTGTTGTTAATAATCTTACTACTATAATAGCAGGCCTGTCGCACGAGTACTGAAATTACTGATGTGCGCGTGTGCCAAGCAGCCTACAGCTCACACACAGCACGCGCAAGCGCAAACATACACCGCAAGCAAGCACATACACACACCGCCACACACGCACATGCACACAACGCCACACACGCACATGAGCACGAACATACATGGAAAACACACATACACGCGCGCGCGCGCACACACCACGTCAAGACAAAGGCTGCGACAAATTCACATTTTGTTTCTCAAACTTAATATTACTATTCTCCTAGACCTAGAGTCACCCTGAATGTTATTGATATCCCCCCCCTCCCCCCTGCGGACTGTTTTACTTTTTTCTTACTTATGTTTTGTGTGTATGCTATGTGTGACTGTAGGCTACTGCTGCCTGTCTTGGCCAGGACACTGGAAGAGATGTTTAATCTCAACGATAATTATTATTTTCAACTAACTAATAGTAGTTGCCTTGCATTTTAAATCCACTTTTCAGCCCTGAATATCAGTAAAAGCTATTTAATACTTGATTTGCATGCATAGCAGAGATGTGGACTCGAGTCACATGACTTGGACTCGAGACAGACTCGAGTCATGACTTTGATGACTTCAGACTCGACTTGACAAAATTACGCATGATTTGCGACTCGACTTAGACTTGACTGCTCTTGACTTGAGACTTGACTCGGACTTTGCCTCTTTGACTTGTAATGACTCGACATGTCTTGAGTCAAAAACATTTATTGTTTTAGATATATCTAACATATTTCCCGCCTGAAGGGCTAGACACCAAAGACACATTCATTTCCCTGCAAGCTGCTCAGGGCCACACCCCCACCCTCCTCCTTGACCCGCATCTCGGGCACTGGAGTTCATTTCATTAAAGCTACAGACACCGAAATGGTGCATTTGGGGAAAGCTCTATGTGCGACTGGCTCGTAGTGGCTATAATTCTGCAACACGGCTGAATTTCGGGAACGTCTTCAAATACTTTGTTTGGGGCCTACTAATATCTATATTAAAGCATTCATAAAGTAGCATGCCACGGGACCTTTAAAAAATATTGAAATGTTGGCACTGCTTTCAAGAGTCATTTGTGGTGAACGAATGTTATACGTTTTGAAATTATACGCAAAATGTTATTATATTATGCGCTCAGAAATTTCTTACATTTCCGACTGGAGTTTCCACGTTATTTTATTTTTCATATTTCATCGCGGATGCGAAAACTCTAGTAATAATAATAATTATGACCTTTTATCTATATACTAGCTATTTGTACAGCACATTTACATAGTGCTTTAATATAGCTTAGGTATATAGATCACCATTTGTATGCTATCATACACCCTGCCCTTCTGTCTATCAGGTCCACTGCAACACCCAGCTCTTACCCTCGCTCTCTCTCTCTCTCTCTCTCTCGCTCTCTGTGCTTTGTGTTTCTAATCCCACTCTGTCACCTCTTGTGTCACTCCCTTCTGTTTTTCTTTAACCCTTTAGCATACCTTAGCCACATAGATTCGTTCGATCAATAACCATTAACCCAACCTTCTAACATAACACGTCCCACCATGCACGCACACGCACGCACGCACACACAAGCGCACACACACACGCAAGCACGCACATGCACACACACACACAAGCGCGCACATGCACACACACACACACACACACACACACACACACACACACACACACACACACACACACACACACACACACACACACACACACAATTATAGTCCTTCACGTCAGGATGGCTTGAGGTCTTTGATTTGCATTCCATCATAGGAGGTGGCATCACACTGACACCCTGAGACTCAACGCAGTGGAAACGCTTAGCGATCCATCCAGCTCCACTCTCTGCCTCTTCATCACTGCTTTGGTCCAGGCACCCTCCTTCTTTTAGCACTCTCGGCCCACCATAGCTCATCATGTGTATGGCCAGTACCAGTTGTGCCAGCGCCCGAGTACAATAGTCTTCTTCTATACAGCAATGTTTGGACGATTCAAACACCCCACAAGAGCTAAATGAATCTATGACGTACATTTCTCCAACATTTGTCGAATCTGTGTTCCTCTTGTCTTCTCTTTCACCACCCCTCCTCCCCTACCTCTCCCCTCCTATCCTCTCATCCCTCCCCCTCTCCCTGCCTCTCCTATCCTCTCTCCCTTCCCCTCCTCTCCTCTCCTATCCTCTCTCGCCTCCTCTCCTCCCCTCTCCTCCTCTTCTATCATCTCCCCTCCTCTTCTTTCCTCTCCCCTTCCCTCCCCTCCTCTCCTCTCACCTCCCCCCCTCTCTCCCCTCCCTTCCTCTCTCCTCCCCTCTCCTCCTCTTCTATCCACTCTCCCCTCCTCCTGTCCCCCCATCCCCTCCTCTCCTCCCCTCCCCTCCCCTCCTCCCCTCCCCTCCTCCCCTCCTCTCCTCTCCTCCCCTCCTCCCCTCCCCTCCTCCCCTCCTCTCCTCTCCTCCTCTCCTCCTCTCCTCTCCTCCTCTCCTCCTCTCCTCTCCTCTCTCCCCTCCACTCCTCCCTTCTCCTCCTCTTCTATCCACTCTCCCCTCCTCCTATCCCCTCCTCTCCTCCCCTCCTCCCCTCCCCTCCTCTCCTCCTCTCCTCTCCTCTCTCCCTTCTCCTCCTCCCCTCTCCCTTCTCCTCCTCCCCTCCCCTCTCCCTTCTCCTCCTCCCCTCTCCCTTCTCCTCCTCCCCTCCCCTCTCCCTTCTCCTCCTCCCCTCTCCCTTCTCCTCCTCCACTCTCCCCTCTCCCTTCTCCTCCTCCCCTCCCCTCTCCCTTCTCCTCCTCCCCTCTCCCTTCCCCTCCTGTCCTTGTCTTGTTTTAACAAGCGGCTCTAGTGAACGAGGCGATATTTCAGCTTGAATGAATATGGGTGGCGTTGGCGGCGTTATCAATCACACATGTTGAGCAGCATGATTAGGGCCAGACATGTCAAGCTTTGTATTGAATGGAGCACACATAAAAGTGATCAATGTGATGGAATCAACAGCTCTGCTTTAATACGGACCAGTGGTTTGAGCTGTTGATACAGCGCGTATGACGGTCCTCCACACACCACCTCCTCCTTTTACTCCTCCCACCTCCTCATCTTTCACCCTTTCTTCTACTCCTCCTCTGCTCCTGGTTACCTCCTCTCCTGTCCCTCCTCCTCCTCCTCCTCTTTTTCATCATCTGCTACCTCCTCCTCTTTCTCTCCTCCTCCTCTTCCCATTCTTCTCCGGCTTCTCCTCCTCCTCTTCCTCCTTCTCCTCTTCCCATTCTTCTCCACCTTCTCCTCCTCCTTCTCTTCCTCCTCCTCCTCTTCTCATTCTTCGTCACCTTCTTCTCCTCCTTCTCCCCTCCTCCTCCTCATGTCTCCCGCAGTAGGTGTTTCAAGTGTCAGTGCGGTGGAGAAAGCATGGCTCTATATGATTGAAACACTTTGTTATTCTCATTCCAAATTGGGAGCTTAAGAAGCAGAGCTGCAGGGTTCCTCGATGACCTTGCTCTCACTCGTTCACTCTTTCTCTCATTTCACTCTATTCCCCTCTTTCACTCATTTCTCTTTCTCTCCTCTCTTTCCCTGATTCTCTCTCGCTCCCTTTTCTCCTCCTCTTTCTTTACCCCTGGCTCTTCCTCTCTATCGCTTTTTATCTCTCTTTCTTGCACTTTCTCTCCATAGCTCATTGCTTCCCTCTTTCTACCTTTTATTTCTCCCACTTCTATCTCTCTTTCTCTCCCTCTTCTCACACTATCTCTCTCTTCTCTCTCTCTCTCTCTCTCTGGTTGGCTGCCATGAAATGGCCTTTTCACACAAGGGGAAAAGACTGTTTATCGGCGTATGAACAGACCAGTGACTCACATGCACTATTGCGCAAATGTATAAGCATGCACGCTTATGCTTGTATATAAGAAGCCACGTCCAGATACAGAAGGTATCCTTTTCTGTCTTTGTTGCACACACCTTGGCTACATCTTATCCTGTCTTATTCCTTTGTTTCTTTTGGCTACTTATCGTGTGCTTTGCTATTTAAAAATAGTGTTTTGAAAGGCCCCTCACTTTTAATTTGTGAGCTGGCACCCTGGGGATGCGTTAGTACTGGTAAGTGTAGCAGGCAGGAGGGGAGAGGTAATTGGCTTGCTTTCGCTTCACAGCAGTTCCACTGAAGTGCAAAGTTTACTTACAGTTCGCAAACGTCTTGTGTATAACGTGTGAAATCTTAAGTATCACTTGAGTCACCTAATTGACCTATTTAGCCTCAGTAAGCCAGTAATTCTATCTAGGGTTACAATGCTAATATTATTCTGTACTTTGTGTTTATATTGCTAGTTGCGTTTCTTTTATTCTATTTACTTTGTCTCTGGCATGAGCCGAGCAGCTGTACCTGTTTCTGTAAATGCTAATGATTTATGATGGCATAAACAACAAAAGGTTAGCCTGACTTTAATGGGGGTACTTCAAATTTGTAGACTCAACGATAGTTGGTCCCTCTAAATGCCTCTTTTGGTGTTTCAGTTTGTAGCTGTTGCTTGTGTTTTCATTGCATAGCTTGTAGCTAGAGCCTGATATTGGTTTGCTGATTTTATCTCAGATACTGTATATCGGTATTGTGGTTTGCCGATATGAAAACTTTTGAAATGGTGTTGATTTATTAATGTTTTTTTATCATGTTCTGTGTCAAAGTTTGTACCTCCTCCCTTATAAAGTGAATCGGTTCCTTTAGCTCATGATTTTAATGCGATATATTGCCGTGGCCCGAAGCATGGCTGCAGGGTGACCAACAATTCCAATGTAGCTGTTACAACCCAAGAATACAAAATATATGTATATAGAATATCATTGGATACATCTATATCTTCAATATCGGCCAATATATCGATATCGGTATTGGCATCGGCCAATCAAATCCCGTATTGATCAAGTGCTAGTTGTTTTTTTAAGCATTGCGTATGTTTTATTGTCTTTGTTTGTGTTTTTATTTTAGATTTTGGTTTTTTGGCATAGCTTAAAGTTTTTAGCCTGTGTTTTTTTAGAAAAGCTTGTGTGATTATTTATTTTTATTTTTTGTAGCCTTTTAATAGCCTAGCTTGAGTGTTTGTGGTGTTGCGTGTTATAACTAGCATAGCTTTGCTTTTCTCCGGTGTACTTTGTTTAATACCATAGCTCGTGTTTTTTCTAGCAGCCTGTGTTTTTTGTAGAATAGCTTGTATCATCGCAATCTTTGCTGATGGAACTCTCCCCCTCGCTGGCTCTCTTCCCATCATGTTCTCTGGCTTTAGTAGTCACTTGGGGACATATAGGGGGGCATTTTACCACCTGCACCGGGCAGACAGTTGGTGTAGCAGATATATAAGCATACCCAGCTGATGGGACCTGATCTGCCCAGACACCTAGCTCTCTCCTGGGGCTAATTATCACTTATCAGCCCCCGGCTGGGCCAGCTGCTTATCCAACAATCTCTACAGGCTGTCATAGAGCCTCCAAATAACGCATAAATCAGCAGCTCCAAAACCTTTTAGGTCTGTAACCCAATTTGTCATGTCTGAAAATCGATGTAACCCCAACCTGTGTCTGCTTCCGCACACATAGTTGGAACAAGGAACGTGGGTGTCTCACCGAATGCAAACCGCACCGCACTATGTACCGGGTTTAGCCGATAATACTGAGAAAAACTCCACCAGCAGACTCACGGTGGAGATAAAGATTAAGCAGACATGGAGACAGAAGCTGCTCCGTTGCCAAGACTCTTGCTCCTCCTCTCTCCGGCTGCTCCACAGGAGCCCTGGGTAGGGAGCCATAAGTAGGGACAGGACGGCCGTAGTCAACGTTTTGGCTACATACCATTCATTCTGTGCGATGGCGGCAAGCCTGCGTTGTGATTGGTTCACAGTCCTCATTGAACATCTCCCTGGTAGAGCTGCAGTATTAGTAAGGGAAGGGTTGGTTCTGGTCCAGCAGAGGATGTAGAAACACACCAGGATGGATTGTTTGTTTTATTTTAAAGGGACAACGTACAGTTTACTGCCGGATTATAGCTTTAGGCGAATTTGCAGCCATATTCCCTTGGCAGGGCATAACAAAGTAAAGCACACCAAAGGGAGATGTGTGTTCGCACACAATGTGAGATAGATGGTATAAATTTGCAAATATTAACTTGAAAAAACCTCAGCAAATATGCAGTTTGAAAGCATGTTGAATTACAAAACTGACAAAATGAATGTCGTACTGTTATTAATGTGGTAGTACTGTGGAAATACTGCACTAATACGGCGTGAACACGGTAGTATTTGAAGCCCTTGATGCCCCATCTCTTTTCCTAGCTGCTGTGTGGTCGCACACTCAAGACTTTGTTTTGCAATTACATGAACACAGCCTACTCCTCTGCAATGCAGTGGTGCATCTTTGTTTCTGTGTGTGCAAATCATTAACTCAAAATCAAATTACGTACAACCTCGTTTGTGTGCTTTCCTAGCCGTGTGTACGTGCATGTGTACGTGCTCGGTCAATTGTCATGTGTTGTGACCCTGACACACGTGTGACCCTGTGTGTGTGTGTGGGGGGGGGTGTACGTGCCCATATGCATGTATACGTGCCCATGTGTATTTACGTGTGTGTACATGCCATGTGTATATATGTGGGTGTACGTGCCCGTGTGTATTTATGTGTGCGTACGTGACTGGGTGTGGGTGTACTCGTGTCACTGAGCTACTAGGCAGAGGTCCCAGAGCAGCGTGGATGTGACGCTCTGGTCCCCGAATGTTTAGCCCGAAGCAGCTGCGGTCAATATCTTTACAGCAACCGTTTAGGAGATGAATGAAGAGTCTCTTAAAGTTAAGATACACGGGACACTTATGTTTATAAGGCACACTTCTAGATCCCAATACACTGGCTGGAGATGTAAAGATAAGATGTGTTTATAGTTGGCTTGGGCTGTATGTTATTTCCCTCTGTCATACAAACAAGCCATATGTTTTTTGAGTGTACTCTTTCCTTTTATCTTTCTCCAAGCTTTCCCTCTATTGCACATATCTCTCCCTCTCTCTCCCTCTCCTTCTCTCTCCTTCACTCTCCCTCTTGCTCATCTCCCTCTCTCTCTCCCTCTCGCTCCCTCTCCTTCTCTCACCCTCCCTCTGCTTCCCCTCTCTCTCCCTCTCCTTCCCCTCTCTCTCCCTCTCCTTCTTCACCCTCTCTCTCCCTCTCCTTCACTCTCCCTCTTGCTCTCACTCCCTCTCTCCCTCTCCTTCTTTCACCCTCTTCTTCTCTCTCCCTCCCTCTGCTTCCCCTCACACTCTCCCTCTCTCTCCCTCTCTCTCCCTTCACCCTCTTCTTCTCTCTCCCTCCCTCTGCTTCCCCTCTCACTTCCTCTCTCCCTCCCTCTCCCTCCCTCTCCGTCTTTCACCCTCTCCTTCTCTCTCCCTCCCTCTCGCTCCCCTCTTGCTCCCTCTCTCCATCTGTCGTGACCAATACAAGAACGCCCCCCCGGGAGTGTGAGAGCAAGGGGCCTAGCAAAACGGCTGGAGGTCACCGTGTCAACGGAAGTGGAATATGACAGGTCGCGGGGTCACGCGTTGCGGCAGTTGACTCGTGGTGCCCCATGACCTCATGACCTGTGAGGAAAGAGATGGATGGAGCAGGGAGCGTAATGGTTGTGGGGAGATGGAGGGTGTAATGGGGAGGTTCGGAAGGGGGGGGGGGGGAGGAGAAGGCCATCAGGATTTAACTGGTCACCGAGGCTCCCCGAGGGCAGGTGTCAGACAAAGAGCCAGTAAAACGCCTCTAGAGCACAATGAGCGGATGAAGAGCAGGTTTCAGGGCTCATTCGTCAGGGAAAACCGTTGCTTGTGCACTTTAACGTTTGATTGAATGTTCCTAACAAGATGAGGAAGTTGGGTGGTACTGGGCTCTCTATATTTCTGTTGTACAGATGGCAGATGTTTCCGCAATTTGGGATGACTGGACGGTTGTCCCAAAATTTCTATAAATCTTTATTTAGAAATGTGCATCGGTAACACAGATGTATTTCAGAGGTAGGATTAACCGAAGTATATGAGGCCTTACATCAACACATTTAGGTAATGGTAGCCTTTTATCAAAGCAGCTTGGCCAAACATGGGATGACTGAGCTATCCTTCGTTGTTCTTGTATTCCAATGTTTTTTTGGAATACTTGAGACACCTGCCGTAGTCTGCCTATTGCCAGACCAAGCTCAATCGTAGATTGCACGTTGGTCTGGTGAAGCTGCTGTCATTTTCTTCAGCACAAGAGGCGTGATCAACGGGCCTATTTAAACTGATTGTACGCAATTGGCTGCTTGCCGTAGCTTCCCTGTCGTCCATGTGTTAAACCAGCCAATGGCGCGCCAAGGGGAAAAGCCAGCTTGGTGATTGGCTCCCGCAAAAACGTATCGGGAGCAGAAAGAAATGTATTGCTCTTCTCCAGACCCTTGTGCAGGGCAAACTCAAATCGCCGGCAGAATGGGCGGGGCCACCCGGTCTTCCACTGCCGTCCACTGTGAGAATCTGCATGACGGACAGAGACCGCCCTCGAGTCTGTACACCTAATGGTTGTAATAATACAAATATTGAGCCAAAATTGGAGGTTACTCACAAGGTTTTAGTTTTCAATTGGTCGCACTGGACAGTTGTGGCCATAGAAATAAGAGGATGCGGAGAGCAGGAGGGGGGGGGCGTTCATGTGGTGTTTTAATAATGAACATTATTAGATGCTATTTCCATACAAAAACTAGGTTAAAGGGAGCAAAGTGCTCAACCTTCTTATAATTACCGGATGCTAATCTAAAACGTGAATAGAAGTGATCTACGCCCCTCCAATAGCACCTTTGTGCTTTCTCTTCAGCGTGGCGCTATTTCTGCCCTGGGATTTTATCAACGTTTCATAACGTTCCAACCGGCTATTTGCTTTATGATTATTGGGAGAAATCCTACTCTCATACTTTGGAAACCATGTGTCCTTTGTTGAAAATCGTAGGCCCATTGAAGCTCTGCCGTAACTGAGTCTTAACGGCTGAACATCCGCATGCTGCGGATGTTCAGCCAGCCTTTCTACTTGATATTGTTGTATCACTTATTGCGTTATTAACACTCCAGAAATGAAAAGGAAGTCTTAATTTAAGTGTTTCTCATTTCAAGTTGACTGGAGCAATGTGCTTCTTTTCTCCTGGCCCATTGAAGCCTTATTGAGAAAAAGTGGTCTCATTAGGTTCAGTTACCTTGACACATGGATTTCCTTATTAAAGAGATCTTTGATAAAGGAGAGAACAGACATTGTCGAACCAATGGAACGGAAAACCAAGATTTTGGGACATGCGCGTCTGTGCCTTCATGCAGAACCGCCAAGTAGCAAATCATTACCCAGTAGGTAGCACATATCCACAGAACACCGGCTCCAATTACAGCTGGGAGACATGCACTCTTTGATATCAATTCGGAAGAACAACAATTATCCGGAATTGAAATGATGTTTATAGAGCTGTCCTTATTCATATACGTTGTCTCACTCGACGTATCTGAATCAGCCGGGCATTAAAGAGGTGTTTCATCGATCGACTCGACGCAGAACAACAGCGTAGAATAATAATGCGTCCCCTTGGTGAGCCTGAGGGATTTCTTCCCATTAAAATGTCTCGGGCCACCGTTGGGAGGACAGTTCACAGGAGTCCTCTCTTCCGCAGATTAAACAAACCTTAGCCTTGGGAAAAAGCCTTCAGAGATCACCTACATTCTGCTCTGTATCGGCTGTCTCGATATATTTATATATATGGTTTGAAGTCCAGTTTTACAGCTTAATGCCGTGGCAGACACAGCTACAAAGGGCAGCACACAGCATGTGTGTCATCCGTTAGGCCTTAAGGATATTTACACAGACTGAGGCTAGGAGCCACACATTTGTCCATCCTCGGTGAGCAGACTCACTCTCTCGGCCTGTCTAGCCCTCAAATGAAGCCACATGATTCATCGCTGGGCCGATCGACTGAAGTATAATGGATTTCTCGTTGGTCTGAATTTTGTTCATAATGACTTTGAATCTTTCTTCTAGAAGTGCAAATATTAGGCTTCCTTAAAAGGGGTTTTCAATATAAAACTAATCCTTTGGTTTTGGCTGGTGATATAGTGGGCATGGGCCCACATCTTAGCTTCCCTGCTCAGCTGGCAATCACTTACACTCATAAAACACCAAAATTAACACTCAGTTTGTATTCTCCCCATTTTAGCTTTTTGGCCCAAACCAGCGTCCAACAAGACATCTCATGCATTTTTAATAATGAACATAATTTCTCCCTTGATCCCAGTCCACCGTCGTTGCTGTTAAACAAACCAGGGACACCAGATTGTGAACTGGTTAGAGGGTGTTAGGGTTCTAGTTTCGAAACCGCAATGCCGCATGAAAGAAGCTTTGAGCAAGATGTTTCAAGGCTAACCCTGTATTCCCCCTCTGCTCCTTGCTTTCCCTCCTCTGTGCAGGAGGACTTCCGGAACAAGGTGCAGGACTACATCAAGAACTATGCCAGATGATAGGAGCACCCGGCTGCACGCCTCTGCTCCTCAGCCAACCAAACAGCTCCGCCCTGCGCCACTCCTCCCCCTGGCTCCGCCCACTTCCATCTTTGGGCCGACCCCCTTCCCCTAGCGCTTATCTTATTGAACAAACACCTTGCTGGTCAACCGTCAACCGCCAACCGTTGCTGGAATCAAAAGAATATGGATGTAAAAGAAATGTTAAAAAAACACAAAAAAAAAAACACAGAAGATATTGGGGAAATAACGCTTGGGTGGGAAGGGGGGGCCTAACCCAGACCGTGATGCCTGTCTGTGGCCCTCCTGCGTCAAGGGACCCCTGCTCCCTGGGTCTTTTGGCCCCTTGAAGTGAGGGGGGGGGGGGGGGGGGGCTTCAGTCGTACTTTCAACTTTCAAGTCAAATCTCCAAGTCCCATCAAGACGGATCGCTTTCTTTCCAATAACCTGTGAAACTAAGAAAGAATATATATTGTGTGTTTTCTGCTCCAGTGCCTGCCAAGTTTGTGTTGCTAAAGAGAAGTAGACATCTCAAATATATAAACATGCCAGCATGCACACACATGCACATCCACACATATATACACACAATGTCCTGTACTGCAGTGGGTTCACACACACAAGTACAAACGTTAAATACACACTCAACATGGCACACACCCACAAACACACATCCAGCGATACCCGTGCCCTTACATTGTGAAGCCTGATGGCCTGCACCCATGTGACCAGACCACTTTACCTCGGTCTGTGATCCCACATGCACACACACACACACACACACACACACACACACACACACACACACACACACACACACTGGGTTTGGTGATTGCCGCGTGTACTCTGGGTCAGGCTTGCGCGTCACCTATTGAATGTGTTGAGCTAATTTAAATTGTCGTGATAAGACGGAATCCGCCACGGCTGCATGGCAACAACACACGTTTGTTTGGGTGAATAATGCATGGACAAGCTAAATGAAAAGGCAAAGTAGAAGCGTTGCCTTGGTCCCCGGCGCGCTCCAGTGTGGATTAGTCTGGGTTCCATATTGACCGTGCGTCGGGATCCCGTGGCAACCGCTGACGTCCGCTCCTCCTCAGACCCTCTGAAGAAGAGGAGGTGGAGGAGGAGGAGGATTAAGAGCAGACCGTACTCACTCAATCAATGTGCTGTAGGGGTAGTGAGTTGCCGCGCTAAAATGCCACACGGCTTAGGTCACGTGTTCGCTGTGTTAGACGGGAGCTGATTGAATGGATGGGTGTGTGTGTGTGTGTGTGTGCGTTTGGATTTACATATTCTTGTGTGTGTGTTGACTTTCCAATTGCTCTCATCGTGTGTGTAAGGGTTTGGCTGTGTTTTTTGTGCGCAGCTTGTGTACGTCAACCCCACATGTAATGAATTTCCTTTTTGGATATTCATCCCTGTGCATGTGAAAAGTTAACAAGGTGAGGGGATTGTCATGAGCTCCTTCTGCTAATGGCTGAGGTGTGTGTGTGTGTGTGTGTGTGTGTGTGTGTGTGTGTGTGTGTGTGTGTGTGTGTGTGTGTGTGTGTGTGTGTGTGTGTGTGTGTGTGTGTGTGTGTGTGTGTGTGCTTGAATATGTCTGTGCGTATGTCTTTATATGTGTGCAGAGCCAGGCATTCAATTTTGAGCATGTGCATATAGGCTACAGTATGTGTGTGTGTGTGTGTGTGTGTGTAAACCATGTGTAGCATGAATAAGAGATCAAACAATGTGATCAATTGTATCCTTCATCACTGATCGATCTGCATTCAAAATCAAACCATACGATGACGTGGAGGTAATTCAAAAGCTTCTTTCGGCTAAATGAATAAATCATGAGGAAACGATACAGAACAATTATGTGAGCTCATCTCTTATACTTACCAGCCTTGAATTGTGCGTGCTGTGTGCGTGAGTGTTGTGTGTACGTACACATTTGTCGGTCAACATCTAGGCAATTGTTCGCAAAAGAACACATTGAAGGATGTTCCAAGGCGGCCTGCCCCATTTACTGGAACTGTCCCCAGAACACACACACACACACACACACACACACACACACACACACACACACACACACACACACACACACACACACACACACACACACACACACACACACACACACACACTTACTCAAACACACACACACACACTTACTCAAACATACTTACTCAAACACGTAGACAAACAATTTATTGAACCCCGACCTCTAACTGTTGCAATGTAAGAGGAAATAACACAATTGCAGGCAACTGCCAAACCCCCACTGGTATGTGGATTGCAGACCCATCCAAGGAAGAATACTCCAAAAGCAAGGACTGTGACTGCAACTTCATCACCACGAAGCTATTAACACACACTGTTTGTTTACTGTTAAGGGGTCATCATCACACAAGCAGCCTCCAGCTAAGATGGACGCTAGGTCGGGTGAATATAGCCTGCCAACAGATGAAAGTTCAACGCCCCTTACTCCTCAAACCATGCTGACATGTTCAGATTGAGAAATGTTGCGTTTAGATTCCGTTGGTTTAAGAACGTCAAAACAAAGCTGTAATCTGATTGGACGCGCTTTGGGAGATCGGCATCAAACCAAGTTGTTTGAACCTTGACTGCAGTGGCATGGCAACGATAGGATGGATAGCATCAACACTAGGTTGGACCCGAACTACACTGACATTTATATGATTACATTAGCAACACCGATGCTGAATGACCATGTGCTGACCACTTCAGAGTGGAGGAGTCTACGAAAACACTTGGAGAAACGATATCAATATCAACCAAACTCCCATGACAGAATGGGGAATACAGCATACATTTAAATGGCATCTATTTTACCAACCGGCGTGATGAGCCTTGTCGATCTGCATTAGTAACGTCACAAGTGGTGAGTTTCCATCCAGATGTGTGATGTCTTTTACAAACCACTGATGTCTGATACAGACCAGGCTTGTTGGTTTATCTATATCTATTCAACATCACAGCTGGTGGTAAAATAGCGGCCCTTTGCAGTAGTATGTTTTCCGTGTCTGCCGACGTGGCGGTGAGGGTAGAGGCGTAAGTCCTAGCCTGCAGGGTCTCGAGATGCGTGCAGCTGCATTACGTTATTATTCTCCTTCTCAAATAGCCAACCTGGTCTTTCTGAGATTATATATCCATTTTTTAAGATATATTAAAGAACATGTACAAAAAAAAAAAATTGTGGTGGTCTGTCTTGGATTGGAAGCCTTTGACAATAGTGGACAACCAATCACGGGCCGTCAGCTGTGGACGTGTGCGTGTGTGTCAGCTCTCTTTATTTCCCTGATAGGGTCTCCTGAACCTATCAGCCGTGGAAAAAAGACCATCTACAACCATCGGACTAAAAATGGGCGACAAGGGTGCAGAAGGAATACCTAAAAATAACCGACTGTCATCTGTTGAGAAGAACTTTACGTACTTGTCATTAACGGCCGTCTATCTTGGCCTGAATTGCGGAGGTAGACGCTTGCCGCACACGGTTGCTACAGCAGCACACAGTGTTGAGCGCTGACACCTGCCAGCCAGCGCCTGCTAATAAGAGGGTGTCTGTCCAGCGTGAGGGGGGAGAGTAACGCACATCTCTTACGGGGTCCTGTGAAGAGCTCTCTACCGCCCTCCACAGTCGCGGAGTGGTACACCTTTCTATACGGTATAGCCCCTAGAGAACAGGTCAAGATATGAAAGCCTTCTAACCTTTACTGTCTCCAATAGGTTTTGTGTTTTAAAACGGATGTAAACGTAAACAAAGAAGAGAGTCAACCATGAAGCAGGATAGGTTGGAGGCTGGTTGTTGGGTTTCCCGCGATAGCCCGCGGATAACAGATTGAACATGGTGCTTCGTGTGTGGTCTCTGTGGCATGTTCCGAAGCAACGGAGTCCGAGAACTATACGCCTTGATTTGAATCTCCTTCCACATCGGCTCAACAGCTCCCGCTCCTGGCCGTGAGCTCCGGGTTCCTGTGGCTCATGTCCGGCGGGCTTCACTGTCCTGGCAGACCTCTCCCCCCCCCCCCCCCCCCCCCGGTACACCCTCAGCACTGCCTGCAGCAGCAGCCATCCAGAACTTCTGTCCAGTATTCACAGATGGACACACAGTCTCTACCTGATGGGGACACATTGCTCCAGATAGGGGGGGGGGGGGGGGTCACCAGGGGTGAGCAGACCAGAGGAATGTCTGAATAAAGTTTGGTGCTGGAATGAAGCAATGCTGTTGGAGGTTTCTACCAACCTGCCTATGCGACGTGTATAAATTAAAATAATCCGACGTTACGGATTTGACACGCATGTTGATGTGCAGAATTATGTTTTGTTGGGTAGTTGTATTTGTTGATGCTGTACACACGTATTCAAAACGTCTTATTTGGCAATGAAACTGCTACACATCATAATAACAGACAAATCCTACCAAAATCACGAGGGACCAAAGACAATATATGTGTAGACTTGAACATCTTCCCAGGGACCTTATTGGCGGAGAGCTATTTCCAATGTCCTCGGCTCAACCTCAACGAAGCTGGCGTCGACGCTCAGGCGTTAAACCTTTACCCTGGGTCTGTACGTTGATACGCTGATCAACTCATAATTCATTGCTTTTATATATCACACTCCTGACCTGGTTAAACTGCCCACGGTTTGTCATGACACATTCATTAGTCTTACTCCAGTTGCAACCGTGCTCAAATCAAAACACATTTTAGGAATTGATTTGGTATGCCCAGCGGGGGGAGAAGAACCGTGTCATCAGACACATCTTGTGATTTAGAAAATACGCAAAAATAGTGAGCAGAAATGTACAATTTCTACGCCTTCACTGTGGGTGGAAATTGAACCGAAGAAGACTCCAAGAGACGGCAAATTTTTTATTTGCTGTTGTTGATCTGATTTATATAAAATGAATTATATATAATACACGCCCTGCAGAAAACCCCTGTGGACAGAGTCATTCGATAGAAGAAAACAGGATGCTATTAGTAGAAACATGAAGAATAATGCATCAAATGATTGGAGCGAGCACTCTCACTTGCCCTCTGCCAGAGCTGACCAAATGTTAAGTGTGTGTCGAGGGAGTGTATCTCTCTCCCTCTCTCTGTCACTCTCACGCTGTATCACCTTTCCCCCCCACCCCACCCGACTCTGTCTCTGCCTTGATCTAACAGAGGCGCACACACTCATCTTATTTTTCCTCTGTGCGTTTTGGTTGCAAACAAAACCAGAGTTTTTTTTATTCCCATTGCAGCATCTTGTGGCGAAGGTTAACAGACAGCTGGATCTGGGTTATTCATCTCTGAGACACCTGTTTTATAAAGACACCTGGTTTATGACGACAGCACCTGGTTTAAGAGAAGACCTGCGCACTGAAAACACCTGGTATATGAAGCAACTTGGTATATAAAGACACAGTTTATACACTGTATAGACCAGGCGTCTTTATAAACCTGGTTTATCCATACTGGATTATAAAGACACCTAGTTTACCTAGTGCACTCCTAAATATAAAGGTGATGAGTGGTGTAGTCCAATTTAAAAAAATAACCACTCAGAATTGATATACAAAGACATGGTTTGGTTGCTAATTCTTCAACTCCTAAATTAAAATTGGCATACCGGAACATACTTTAATTACAGATCCACGGATAACAGTTGATCTCTATTTTAAGACTCAACGGATGTTCTACAAAGATAGAAAGTTAATGAATAAAACAGAAGCTGCCTGATACTAACAACCAAAGACCATTTATAATGTTCACCACACGTTTCCAAGGTAGCAACTAATGAATATGCATATACCTCTTCTACCGCCTCCATGAATTAAGGAAATTAATTACTTTTATTATTGGATTACATTTATTAGTATTTCGGGATAGACCAACTTCGTAATCTGTCATGACCACTTGTTATTACTACCAAAGTATCAGGGCTTAAAGCAGTTGTCACATTGGTAACTCAAATCCGCACAAACACACACACACACACACACACACACACACACACACACACACACACACACACACACACACACACACACACACACACACACACACACACACACACACACACACACACACACACACACACACAAACTGAATAAGGTCTTCTGTGTTAAATATTTCAAGGGACGTTTATTTATCTAGCCCTGAAGTAACAGTCTCACAAGGCCTCACACGTCTGTCTGGGTTAAAGGTCTTATGAGTGTTCGGTCAGCCATATGGGTCTTAGGGAAAAACGAGGTCAGAGGTCAGGAAGCTAGGGAGAAAGAAACTGGAGAGCCTGCAGACAAGCCCGCTCGCATTCTGTAAATGACAGTGTGTGGAGAACAGGAAACATGCATTTTAAAACAGTTAAAAATATACAGTAGCAGCTGATGTTCAGGGTCATCTGACTTTTCTTTGTTTGTGGATATTGTCTACGAGATATTGTGTGCACCCCAAACTTGTTGAAACCCGTTGAAGGTTTGTGTTGCTCGTGGCGATGCAAAACATTTAGTGCAGGAAGGAGAGGGAGCGTGCTCTTACGCAGACTCTTTGACATAATTTCAGAGAGAGGATAATAAAAGGTGAGAGCCGTGTTACGTAGGTTGTCGTACGGTGTTTGTCGCGTGCGCGGTGGTTGTGCGTCTGTGTAGGATGTGCCGGGAAAGTGCGTTTCTTGTTGTTACTTAAACGTGCGTGTGCACGCAATGTTGGTGTCAACATTTTCCACATTTTTTCTCACACAGACTCTTGCTCACCCCTTGAGTTTGCGTGTATAAAGTGAGTTGGTTTATTTTCTTCTGCAGCCTCTGAGGCTGCCCACGCACGCTCTGCTCGTGGAAGAAACTGCGATTTGTGAGGAGCTTAGCTGGACAGGAGGCAGACGGTAATGCATTTTGCCACATCGGGTAAAAACAAAGCAAGGGAAAAGCGGCGCCGATAACGACGTTATTCAGAAACGGACAGTGAAGCAAACTTGACTCATGAGAAAGAAGAGAAAAGAGCGTCTATAGCCAATGGCGTTACGATACCTGTCGGATGGAGTTAAAGTCATAATATCACAGTTTGGAGCTGATTAAGACAACTGTGTGTGTCTGTCTTGTTCAGTAGACCTGTGTGCTGGTATGTGGCTAGTCTTCGTATACAGATTAAATGGTCATGTTTACAATACGTAAAACAAGAATGTTTTATAATTGCATGTCCCTGTTTCTTGTCTTTCGAATATTTCTTGCTATCCCTGCAAATCATCGGTTCTCAACAGTAAACAATGGCAACCAAATTTCAATAGGCCTACTGAATTCAAACTGAATTTTACCGTCAAAACAAAGGTATTTGTGTGTGTGTGTGTGTGTGTGTGTGTGTGTGTGGGTGTTTGTGTGTTAGTGAACAACAAATATTTGTTAGTTACAATCAGACAGTCAGACCTGAGTCACTTCACCCCCCACAAACCAATGAAGCATTGTTCATTGAACAAGCAAGAAATGTCCATGAAAGTTACTTTACCAACAATGAAAGCCTGTGAATCATCCCTCGCATAGTGTACCAACCAGTGATATTCACTTTCATGACATGACCAAAAAACACAAAACATCCACCAAACTGCCTTGTCATAACTCCCCTCCTCAGCTGAGCACACAAGCGTGGACATTTTCCAGCCAAACATGGCGAAGAGTTGTGCTGCTGGACTTCACTTCCAATTCAAATGGGTGGGAATGGTGAGCAAGTGTTGTGCGTGTAGATCTTCCAGTCAGTGCTCTTCCTCTGGCTCTGTTTGTTCCCCTCTCACTTTGGAACAAGGGGACTGGATTCATTCACATAACCCCATAGCCCTCTGAGATGGGGCCGTTACTGGTGAAAACCAACTTCTTAAGAAGTGCTCAAGTGAGAATAGAAGTCAAATAATGTAGTTGATTCTTAAAGAAAACAAATGAAGACAATGCTTTTATTTATTATGTTGAAAAGTTTAAATATAGAAAAACTCAAACTAAGTTGCAAGTGTAGTAGCCTATACACTTTTTCATTTAGAAAATATCATAAAAAGGATTCTCTCGCCCTTTTCTCTAAATTGACTTTGAGAGAAATACTCAGGGAGTTGATCAAATCGAAGGTGGATGTTGACACTTTCAATTTCAAACTTGAAAACAACTCTCATTTAAACTAATGCCCAACATTTCCTCAACCTCATATCAGCTAGCCAGTGTTCCGTGAGCTAAATCAACCCTGTTAACTCATTACATAGTAGCGTTTATCAATACAGCAAAACTACACTGCTTCCTCCAAAGTACCAAACAACAAAAATCATACAGATTTTTTGTTGTTGTGCCGTATTTATTCAGTTTGGGAAAATCTCACGTAGTCCGTAAAATAATTTTGCTGACAGAACTCAAATGGGACTATTTATAGAAAGCTTTACTGTTCCCAGGTCCTTAATAAGAACTTGAGCTATTTACTTGAGAAATTATAAGATCATTTCTGCATTTCATATGAATCTCATGTTAACTGATTGCATTCAAGGCATTAGTCCGACCCATACATTTCTCCACTCTGAACATCTGTGTTTCCAGAAACCGAACAAACAGTGCAAGCTGAACATTTTTGTTTTGGGGACAGAATCTGCAGAAATCTGATATATTTATTTTATTTTATATTTTCTATAATGTTTTGCCAGTAGCGATGGTGTAAACAGGATAATCCACAACGAGTTTTGTGGTTATCATAGATAATGCACCTGGAAGAGGCAAACCCGTGTGTTCTCAGCCCCAACTTTGTGCATCAGTTTTTGCAACCAAACCACCTCGTCGTCGTAGATTGTCCCTAACCTGTTCCCCTAGCGGCTATGTTGGACATTCTAATTGCTATTTATAGTTCAATGCAATTCCCCAGCCAGGTAGCATTGAAAATGCAGAATATTCTCATCCAACAAACCAATATGGCCGCCAGGTGAATGAGGTCTAATTTGTTTCTCGACCGGTGGGTAAGTAAAGTCACAGTCACATAATTGAAGGCTTGGGGTCTTCAATTTTATGTAATCGAATTTTTCCATTTCTGTTTCGTTCTTCAGAGATAAACCTTCTATAGAGAGTAGGGTCAAGCAGAGGGGGTGTATGGATGAAAAAGTGTTACATTTATGTTGCCTTATGCATTTTGCGCCCACACGCACATGTTCTGTCCATAAATTGTGGGTTGAAACTTGAGGAAGGGGCTCATACTAGACATCTCAGATGGATATCTGGTCAACAGAAAAGTCCCATATACACAGGTTTCAGGCTTGGCCAGGCCACCAGAGAATGCTAAACAACTTCCAAGACTCTCTTTCTCACTCAAATATCAAATATCTCTAGTGTATTAGTCAACAATCCTTCCCTACACGCATACATATCCAACCAGGGGCCTGGCCCCCAGGCCAGTGATGAATATGTTTGTGTCCACGTCTCTCTCTCTCTCTCTCTCTCTCTCTCTCTCTCTCTCTCTCTCTCTCTCTCTCTCTCTCTGTCTCTCTCTCTCTTTCTACCTCTCTCTCTCTCTCTCTCTCTCTCTCTCTCTGTCTCCCTATTTTTCCTTCTTTCTCTCCCTCTCTCATTCTCTCTCTCTTTCTCTCTCTGTCTGTCTGTCTGTCTGTCTGTCTGTCTGTCTGTCTGTCTGTCTGTCTGTCTGTCTGTCTGTCTCTCCCCCTCTCTCTCTCTCTCTCTCTCTCTCTCTCTCTCTGTCTCCCTCTTTTTCCTTCTTTCTCTCTCTCTCTCTCTCTCTCTCTCTCTCTCTCTGTCTCCCTCTTTTTCCTTCTTTCTCTCCCTCTCTCTTTCTCTCTCTCTTGCTCTCTCTCTCTTTCTACCCCTCTCTCTCTCCTCTCTCTCTCTCTCTCTCTCTCTCTCTCTCTCTCTCTCTCTCTCTCTCTCTCTCTCTCTCTCTCTCTCTCTCTCTCTCTCTCTCTCTCTCTCTCTCTCTCTCTCTGTCTCTCTCTCTCTCTTCCCCATCTTCTGTGGCTGTCGCTTGGCAGTGCAAACGTCCACTGGGAAATTCCTGAACAAGGCCCAAAATATGCCGGCGCCGCATAGGAACAGAGGTCAAATTAAATTTGGACGTGCATAATTGGATGCTTGGAAATAGGATATGCATTAACATCAACAAGCGACATCTGCGGAAGGCATTAGGGAGTTGTATTGCCGGCAGGATGACAGCGAGAGACTGGAGAGGATAGGAGCTGGTAAGAGGAAGTGTAACGGACTGTGTTAACAGGAGCTGGGATTTATTACAGCTACGCCATGGGACACCTATTGACGAAGGTCTCCCATCAGCAGACATAATCACAGTTTTAATATTATAGCTGGACGTGCTCATCCATCAAGTTCAACCCTCATTTTCAGCTCTTCAGCGTTAGGTGCTGGGGATCACTTTCACTCCCAAGCAGAAACATTGTATCAGACAGTACAATGTATCAGACATCAACAGTATCAGAAATTAAATCAAAAACGAAAAGCATTTGCATGGTGTTTAATTACTTTGTTATGTAAAAAGTACTTCCTGAGTTACTACTTCCTAAGGGACATTTCCGGAGGGATTCCATTGGAGACAGAAATAGCAGCAGGCTACAAAGATGATATGGGATGGGCTGGGTGAGGGGGGGGGATGGGGGAGGCTGAAAAATAGCCTGGGCAGCATCACTCCTCCTGGGTGCTTGTAGCTGAACCGTCCCCCCCTGTTATGGAGGTTGTGCCCAGAGAGATGATGGTTATATGATGGATGCAGGTAGTGGGGACAGAACTTTCCACATCCTGGAACGAGATTCCAATGTCCATCTTCAGAGCTGGGTCTACAGATGAAGATTGAACACACTTTGTGGAAAGTGTGCTAGCCTTCAGGTATCATAGAGGAGCGTTGAGTGTATTTGCTCTGGAAAGGGAACCCGCATATTGTTGAGCTGAGATCAGTTTATTCAGCTGTTCTGCCAAACCAAAGACTCATTAAGAGCCTGAATACAATCAGGTTAAATGACGAGTGGATAAAACAGAAAGACTACTAATCAGTGGAATATGCCTTTATAAACAAGAGGTTTTTCTGCATGGTCAATTCTGCAGGAGAATCTAAATAATCTATCTTTTGTTTGATTTGATTGTAGTTTTATTTGGTTAGCACAAAAATCTAAAATGAACCCAATGTTAAAACAAGTACATTACTAATACATATAAAATCAATCACATGTGTAAATAGTAAAAGGGTTTTTCATTCAGTACTTTGGAGGATATTGTAGCAGACCCTCATGGCTTGTTGGCTATCAGAGCTAACATGACAGGAGTCTGCATCAACAGTGCTGATCTCTATGTGTGTGTGTGTGTGTGTGTGTGTGTGTGTGTGTGTGTGTGTGTGTGTGTGTGTGTGTGTGTGTGTGTGTGTGTGTGTGTGTGTGTGTGTGTGTGTGTGTGTGTGTGTGTGTGTGTGTGTGTGTGTAAATCCCTGTGAGGTTAGTGCCATCTTGGGTGCAAGCATCAGTAAGCTTTTGGATCTGTAGTTAGTCTCCCTGCAGAGAGAGAGAGAGAGGGAGAGGGAGAGGGTTAGGGAGAGAGAGAGAGAGAGAGAGAGAGAGAGAGAGAGAGAGAGAGAGAGAGAGAGAGAGAGAGAGAGAGAGAGAGAGAGAGAGAGAGAGAGAGAGAGAGAGAGAGAGAGGGAGAGAGAGAGAATCTAGGCTACTGCTAATTGCCAAAAATGGCAGAATATTGCCACAAGGATCAACATACTTAATAAACCCACACATAGCAAATTGTACGCACACACATACAGCCAGTGATTACATTAAAAAACGTGAACATTTTAGAACTTTGGACTAATTTCAATGGCAGCCCGCCCTCCCCAACCTTCCGTTCTATAGCATTTGATATTAACTTATTTTACAACCGATAAAAACATAACAACATAAACTCACTCTAGACACTCACAAGTATCAAGATTGACACAAACTAGACCTTTCTGCTGGTAAATTAGACCTTTCACTGCTGGTCAATTAGACCTTTCTGCTGCTAAACTAGACCTTTCTTCCACCTGATAAACTAGACCTTTCTGCTGGTAAACTAGACCTTTCTGCTGGTAACCTAGACCTTTCTTCCACCTGGTGAACTCTGGATCCCTGGCAGGAATTGAGGCTGACCTGATTTTAGCTGACAGCCTCGCCCGGCGAGTTCAACACCCCGGTCCTACACGTTTCAAAGGGAAGAACTGTTTTGAATAAACATTGTTCAGAGAGTTACACCTACAGCAAAGGGCTATGGCATATACCCAGATTTCACGTCTGGGATTATTGAAGGGCGATCTTATCTTATTTCATCTTATCTTCCAAAGACATGTGCTGTGTGTTTGTGATGATGAAGAATCCCTACAGCACGTCAGCTGTCCTTGAGATGTCTGATAACATAGTATATGGGTCAGCCTAGCTCAGGAGGTAGAGCTGGTGAGCGGGTTGAACTAGCAACCAGAAGGTTCAATCTCCGGCTCCTCCTAGCTTAGTGTCGAGGTGTCTCTGAGCAAGACATCTAACCCTAACTGCAACCGACGAGCTGGCTGTCGCCCTGCATGGTTGACTCCACTGTCGCTGAGTGTATGAATTGTTGTAAGTTGCTTTGGATAAATGTAAATTTAAATGTATGTGACATTTCCCCAACAAGATTTGGTAGGTATGTAGTGGATACATCTCTCTCCCTCTCAAATGTGTTTATTTTAATTATATTGAATAAAGTCTATGACATAGAATCTATGAAACCTCGTATTTCTGGTGCATCGTGTTATCACTGCTGATTTCCTGAGGCGTTGTTGCTTAGCCTGATGAGTCATGGCTATAATTTATAAGTCTTAAGTCTGTCTCCTCATGGAACATTTAATTCAACCAAATCTTTCATAAGCATCCGACTGAGGCTCTTTCCATTGCTGCAGAGTAAACATAAATCAACACTTTTTCTAAATTAATGTAAATTTATCTTGTTTTGATATAGGCTTTTTTCCAATTTTTGTAATGGTTTTGGAGAGAGAGTTTTTTGAGATAACAGATTTTTGTTTATTTATTAGACCTTTTGGAGATAAGAGATTTTGGAGATAAGGCTCATGATTCATGGATCGTCACCTGGTCAGGTGCTACCAAAACAATTAACATCGACATGGATCTGGCTGCTTCATTTGCTGCATTGTTTTGACACATTTAAACAGAATGGTCCTTAAATGAGTGTTGCAAGCTCTGCCTGCAATAACACACACCTCACCCTCACTAATTGGTCATATTAAATTATTAGCGAATGTAATATTTTGTTTATTTCCTTAAGATATGGACTTTCCTTGATGGGCCCTGATTTAAGCACCAAGTATGATGTTTAAGAACACTATGACGTAGTCACACGTTGGATTGCACACCCAGATATATGATGGGTAGATCATCTTTGCTGCCCATACTGGACTATACCAACGTGTATGCTGATCTATCCATCATACATTTGGGTGGACACTGATTTTGAAGGATTGTTATGGCTAATCGACATCACAGACACAGACAAGCCAGTGTTCTATAAATCAATTCATGAGATTTTGCTCTGTAAAAGGTGCATTACTACTCTGGAGTGCAACTAGCGTGAGAGCGGTCTTTTGATGAGCTGGAAGATGCTGATTGGTTGTGATGGGTATAGCAGGGCCTTGTGTTGGATACCTAATCCCCGTCTCCTCGCCTGATGCCGGTGTTTCCCTGTAGGTGTCCTCTGTTCAAAAGAAGGTCACTCAAATACACCCCACCCAGGTATCTTATCAAGGCCCATACCCATGCCTCAGATTATACCCATTCATCATAGTTGTTTTGACATTGTATTTATGCTGTTTTCATCATAATTGGATTTGATGAAATGGTGAGGCACTTGAAAATCCATAGTTTGTCCATTTTAATACAACAAAGTATGATTAATAAGCCACGTTTGCATTGTTTTTGGCTCTAATACTGAGAACTATTAAACAGCTCACTCAGCCACCCCTCTGAAGTTTGAATCAATAGGCAACAGAACCTGGGCAGTGCAAGATGAAAGCGGAACTGATTTGGGACAATAGCACCTGGCAACGCTGTTAAATACAGAACGGGTTGCCAGATTCTGTGTTCTGAATTATCTTGAGTTAAAAGACGATGGTGACGATAATTAGAACTTTCACTTTTGATCGCAGGAGACATAATAATAATAATAATACAGGAACAAGTGTTTTAGACTCTCATATTCCTTAGTAACTGAATGACTTAACTAACTTAACTGGAAGGAGTAGCAATTACTTAGTCCATGACATTTTTTTATAAAAAGCTGACCTAGTGGTTTATTCACGATATGACCATCCGTCTTTCTTTTTTTCTTTTTATTCTATTTGCTCAATAAATGAATATATTTAAAAAGCTAGTTAGATTACTGACTCAATTAATCAAACTATTACAAGTCAGCCAGGGAAACCTAGTTGGAGAATCTGTAAAGGACGTCATGTAAATGAATCCAGCAAGTTTATTATGAGCCATGAAAACATCTTTCAAAACCAACAAACACAAAATGACATTTCCAACCTGCTTTAGCAGGTTGGAAATCAGCAAATCAGCACTATCAGCATTGATTATAACATACACATGTTACATATACTGTAACATCAGCGATAGTTTCTGTAGATCAAAATGCAGAAACTTTTAATCTGGAGACATTTTTGTTTAATTAACACAAGGTTGAAGTCCATGCACTGAACTGTGGCATTATAAGTGTTAAAATATTTTCTGTATGGATATCCAACGGTTTTCCATTGATAGAAGTTTCGGCGTCTTCTTTCAAAGCAGAATAAATGTTTCCCTTGCTCCAATGTTGCTCTCCCACAGTTTCCCACTCTGCTTTGGGGTTTCTGCTAAAAGTCTGTGACCTATGCCGACCTTTGACTGTCAACATGAAGCAGAGAGCTGACGCTTCAATGTCAACTCTGGGCACACCTGTTTTTTTGGAATTTCTTGCAAAATATTATTAAAAATAGTCACACACTTCTAGATAAGCACAGCCCCCGATGCCAAGGTGATGAGTAGAAGAAGCCACAGGAGTCACCGTCTCACAACAAACCGCTGTGGCACGGTAGTGCACGTCCCCATCTCTAACGGACCACGTCATATGTTTGTTGTCACAGGTGGATTTGGCTGGGATAACTTAAAGGACGACCAAGAGTTGTAACTCATTCATTTTAGATGTATTAGTTAACACTTTCAATCAGTTCATTCCTGGTACTCAATTAGAAATACAATAATAATAATAATAATAATAATAATAATAATTAGGAGAAAAAGAAAGTTGATAACCATAAAATATTACAGTGAATGGTGAACCATATTTATGCCAGGACTATGTTTCCTGTATGCTGTATTCTTTGAGCTTTAAACATTAAATTACATCATCAAATGTAAACATCCTTACAATCATGTTTAAATTGGCGGTGTAGGGCTGCAAAAATATATATATGTATATAAACACGGCAGGTTTTGCTCTTTTCAAACGTATACCATTCCACCGTTGATATGGTATACGTTTGAAAGCTGAAACCAAAAACCGGTCAAGCCAAAATAAACATTTGTTCTTCCTACTGAGGTCTGAGCAGTAGGTAGTAGCATGGCATCGTGTGGGACTAAGAGATGCAATGGTACAACTTTGGTCTTGGAAAGGAAAAATAAAAACAAACAAGATCGCCAGCCGGGGTAACGGAGTATCAGCCCTATGTCATTGTTTCGATTAAACAGGGCATGGCTGTTCTTCTCTCTCTTGCACTTTCTGATGAAATCCTCTTCCTGTTCCATCGCCTTCATTTCATTCCCACCAGCTCCTTACACCCTTCTTTCATGGTCCACCTAGACCATCCCTTCACTGCGTTTACTCCTCCACACCACAAGGGCGGTCATGAGCAGGGTGACCATCACTGGGACCATGATGAAGGGTCCCAGGATGCGGTTGGGAGGGTCCTTAAGCATGCGTCCCGACAGCGAGCAGTCGTGGAAGTAGTCTCTGTGGACCCTGATGAAAAAGTCGTCCACCAGCCGGTTGGGCCAGAAGCACCCCATCTTCAGCGCCACCAAGAAGGTGCAGTTGGTCAACTCACTGTAAGCCCTGGAGGAGATAGGATAAGATAGGATAATAAAGTATTAATACACATGAAAAATTAAGATGGTCATGCTTGTTTCACTTTGTATGATTTTTTTTTGCAATTTCCAATGCCCTCTGGTGGTCAGAAATTAATAAGTGCAACTTTGAGAGCAAATATTAACAAGTTATCAACTATAGCATAGCAACAGAATTTGGCATTGTTTGTGTCGGATAGGAACAGGGACCAAACTTTACAATTGAATACAAACTCTTTAGATCGATCTGTGTTTGGATTTCAAGTTCCAGCTGAATACCAAAGAATATTTTCAGTAAAGCGAGACCAACCTCGCTCATCTGATCACAATGTGAGCTACACCAATTTTGGTCTGTCCACACTGACAATATAATATCATAACTTCGAAGGCCAAAAGCATCGAAAAATGTTTTTAAACGAATTTTAACAGTTTGAAAGAAAGAGATCAGATAACGAGGAGATGATTCAGGTTTATTTGGAAATTTGGACCAGATTCAGGAAGTTTCTGTGCAAGTATTGGTAAAAGTAGAATGTGGAAATATGTTCAAGCAAAATGTGTCATAAGGATAATTTATTAGTACGTTAGCCTTATTGGCAACTGCACGAGTTTAGGAGGGTCAACCACTGTTTAATTAATCATCACAAACGGCCAATAAGTATGTGTGTGTGTGTGTGTGTGTGTGTGTGTGTGTGTGTGTGTGTGTGTGTGTGTGTGTGTGTGTGTGTGTGTGTGTGTGTTTGTGTGTGTGTGTGTGTGTGTGTGTCTTACTGACTATAAAAAGGGCCGTATGATCTCAAGCGAATGAGGTGACCGTAATAAGTGATAGCAATGAGTCACACGAGAAGCATGGATTCAATCTCTGCAGAAACGGTAAACAACAGACGCACAATACACACCCACATACACACAATTGTGTCGACAATAGGGTCTATCAACCCTGAATGTTGTGCTCAGCTTGTATGATTGTTGTCATTAATAACCAACAATTGTCCCCATTTAAACGCCCCAATAAAGGTTAAATTCATCTAACTCTGATCTGCGGTTTACCATTCCAAATGCTTTAGATAATTAATTGCTGTATGTGGTGTATATGTATAACTTGAGATGCAATATGACTTCTATACAGGTAGCCAATCCAAGTCCCTTAATGGCATGAGGTCTTAATTTGTACACGATTTGGGGTATCGCTGTTGTAGTAGTTTTTAGTCAAAAAGTAAAGAAAAAGTGTACTGTTTTTAGTTCTGAAATTAACTTTTTCAAATTAGAATTCAAGGAGATAGGTTATACGTCACATAGAGCCAGTTGAAATAGTTTCTCCTGTGTCACACTTTAGAAATTGCATAGAAATTGATTTACAAAGAAACCCTCATATTTCTTCGTTTCACATTTCCTGTGTAGTCTATTTGATACGTTTCTGTGGTACAGAACATACGTATGTGTAGGGCAGATAAAGGAGGACCCTGCTTGTGTGTGAGTGTGTGTTTGAGCTTCTGGGAGTACGTGGGTGTTTCTGAGTTTGAATTTTTGTGTGTTTAACTGTGTGTTGGTGCATGGCCATATATGCAATGTTGTATGTGTACGCACACGCACACACGCACACGCACACGCACACACACACACACACACACACACCCACAGGGATTACATCAAAAAATGTAAGATGTTTAGTAGAAGAAAGTGTGTTTGCGTTTGAGTGTGTGTGTGCCTGTGTGTGGGAGGCTTTAAAACATTCTGTGTAAAACACGTTTGGCCAGCAGAAGTGAGCCGTGTTTAACCTCAGACCTCAACGCCGAGCTCTCTCTCTCTCTCTCTCTCTCTCTCTCTCTCTCTCTCTCTCTCTCTCTCTCTCTCTCTCTCTCTCTCTCTCTCTCTCTCTCTCTCTCTCTCTCTCTCTCTCTCTTTCTCTCTCTCCCTCTCTCTCTCTCTCTCTCTCTCTCTCTCTCTCTCTCTCTCTCTCTCTCTCTCTCTCTCTCTCTCTCTCTCTCTCTCTCTCTCTCTCTCTCTCTCTCTCTCTCCTCTCTTCACAAGCCAACACCACACTCCCCCCGACCTCACCAGCGCTGCTACCGACAGCCTTTCCACACATCAGCTCAGATCTCTGTATCAACTGAGAGCAGAGAGCGGGTGGCTGGGGCTCCACGCACACACACACACACACACACACACACACACACACACACACACACACACACACACACACACACACACACACACACACACACACACACACACACACACACACACACACACACACACACACACACACACACACACACAGGCTCACAGATGCACACGCGTAGGCCAAAACAAACACATACCCTCGCCACGACTCCAGCAGCGGGCAAAACAACCTCCAGACGAAGTAAAAGAGGGAGACCAGGGTGGAAGCATTGACGTCAGGGTGGAAGAAAATAGAGAGGTTCGCAGAGAGAAGGGCGTCTACAAGGTGTTGAGGTTCACATTTAATTCAACTGAAAGAACCAACTCCACATGCTGCACAGACGCCCGGATCACAGGAGCCAAACGCTGAGGTTGAAAGCGATTTGCTCCGCTTACTGCAAGGTGCCACGTGACGGAGGGATAAATAAGTAAACAGGGCGCCACGAGTCCGTGGCGCCGGAGACGGCGACTCCGATGAAGCGGGAAATAAGTCTGGGCTGCTGGGTTCCTGGGGGCTGATAATGAGCCAGCCACGCACGCCTGGCCAGCTCGCATCTCTGTTGACACGTATAAGTGAATGCAGTCTGAATCCTGTTTGTATTCATCTTGAAAACAGTCTCGATTCAGCCTCCATCCGAATCTAATCTTGTTTGAATTAGGCCTGGATAGAGTCTGAGTAGTCTGAATACTCTGTAACTGTCTGACTTCGGTCTGAATCCAGTTTGAATCGGGTCAAAATCCTGTTTCAACACAGTCTAAACCCTGTTTGAATTCTGTACACGTACAGTCTGGACGTAGCCTTAACCCAGTCTTAATAATGTCTGAACCCTGTTTGGATACAGTCTGAACTGACATGGGGTTCGAAACCCACAACCTCTTGGCTGGGAGTCAAACACCCTCTCCACTAAACCATCACATCCGACCGCCTCTAATGTCCACCGTTCCGTCTGAGGTGAGCAGAGCTCCTCGTGGAGGTGTACCATGTCTGCTGTTTACTTGTAACCCTGTAGCCATCTGATCGCAGCCGTTTGTACTCTGTCTGGTCTGGGATCGCTTACATCCGCCGTTAACACTCAGGAAGGGACTGTTGCTACACACACACAGACACACAGACAAACAGACACACGCACACGCACACACACACACACACCCACACACTTTACAGTAGTGTTTAAATATCATCATATCTTCATTGCCATCTAAGCTATGACCTATAGTATTACAGGTTTGAAAAAACGAAATCCAATTTATAAATCTATGAGGAAACCTCGACACGTGAACTTGGCTGTACGATGCTGTCTCACAAAGTATTATTGTGAGTTAATTGGACCAACGTAGTACTCTCTCTGAAAAAGTAACTCAACTGTCACCATCTCCAAGCTTTGCCTTTTAAAAAGTCCTATTGAGATTGTAACCACCAGAAGTTTCCTCCTAGCAGCCCAACCAGACTCTGAAATAACTCCCGATTGTAAAGGGCCAGCAGCTGAATGAAATTTTACAGGGGAAATGAAATTGGTGTTATCAGAACCAAAAGAGATTGGACCACGCCTGAGAATGGGTTTCTGCTTGGTAAATGTACCTCTGAAGGGTACATCTGCAGGCAGTTGACCTTGCCAAGCACCCCCCTAAGTGGCTTTGCTGGGCTCCTCAGACGCAGAGAATACAGGTCGATTTTGCAACATGTCATGCTGACATGTCGGAGATCCCCTCCAGTGTATGTGATGATGGCTGGTTTATCCTGTCGGCCTTGATTATTCAAATGGAGCGCAGGTGTGCAGCCTCACCCAGCACCAGAGTCTTAAGGCCGATTCATACCTCCGGGACCGGACGAAACGGAATAGGTCTTTATCAAGTTGAAAAGACCAACCATAAAATTCTCAATTTGTAATAAATTAGGAAATTATACATTAGGAAATCGATGATTAATAATAATAGTTAAATACAGCTGTATTCAATAATATCTGCAATAATATATGTTTAAAAGGAAATTATTCACGAAATGTATGAGACATTAATAATTATATATTAGTTATTAATAATAGTTAACTCACTATTTTAAAATGTTTAATGTTGTTCAGTAATTTTTTTAATGTACCATAATAGATATAATAGATTATTGGGTTGTGACCAAATATATATGTGGAAATAGGGACATCCAGGTTAGTGAGAGAGGGGAAAGAGAGTGAGGCGGGAGACACTAGAAATAAAGGACAATTAAATATTGTGGATGTAAAGCATTCAGTTATTATTTGTTTTATCTTGTTTCAATGAGGATGAAAGAGGGTGTAATCGCAAATTGTTTGATTAGGTACTTTCTCTGCGAAATCTATAAGCCGATTAGGACTTCAGCTAGTCAGTTAGGTTGGTTTAAATGAATAGGAGTATACGAAAAGCATAACCCTCTCATGGAGGCTGACATCCTTCAAAGGGATGAGCGTCTTCCATCCCACTGATGCGATTTCAAACCCGTTCGGAGGATGCTAATCCCGTTAGTTCAAAGTAACCCCCTTTTTTGGAGTGTCCTCTTCACAGCTTTCCAATAGCTGCGGGCGCTACCTGCCCTTGTTTGGCCATTGACACGTGTCATCCAATGAATTACAATTCATTATGAATGAAATATGAATTCAAGCTTTAAGTTGCTTTAAGAGGCTAGCTCTCTGAAACACCTAACCGATTAATGAAGAAAGTAAACTTGGTATCGGCTATGTGTATTTTATGTGACCATATCTCTATAAATCCATGCCTACTAGTTTCTGTGGTCCAACTCGTGTTTTAAACAATGTGTACTGTCTGTGACAAACCATAAACATCTGATCCAATAGTTTCATTATCCAACGATATACTGTGTATGGTCAAAGTCGTGTGGTTTGAATTGAAGCCGGTAGCCCTGTATCTTGGAATAATAAGATATATCAATAGAAGAAGTGTTTATATAATGTATAAAACAAATGTGTCTGTTATGGAACAAATTAATTATGATGTAGACCTAATAAAGATACTGGCCAACCTATAAGACCTACATTTAAAATTGAAATATCCCAATAAACAGAGTAAATGTTTTTTTATTGCTTGTGAACATTAAAAAACACCCCATTTCTAGCTCTAAATATATTTGTGAGCGCAACTGTAGCTTATGTACATCTGCATCATCACAAATCGTTTTCACCCAATCAATATCTACCCGTATTAATGCACGTAAATGTCACTGACTCACTCCCCTACACACCAAGTGTTTTGCTCCTTGCTTTGAATCATTAGGGCTGTCAGTAAATACACACAGAGCTTCTATGATACCCTTTAAAATAAGCTCTGATATACATACGGGGTCCCAATCTCCAGCGCCTCCATATCTTCTGACAAATGTACTTATCGTAAGTCGCTTTGGATAAAAGCATCTGCTAAATGCCCTAAAGGTAAATGTTAATGTAATGCATGTCAGGCGACCCCAAGTGGAGTCCTGGCCTCGAGGTTGGGAACCACCGCCTTAAGCTGTCTCTAGCACTACGATGCAGCCACGCCAACACACACACGGCTCATATGTCTCACGCTGGGCAGTCGTGGGAGAATGCAGCTTAACGGGACTTTTCTCCCTTGTAGCACAAGTAACAGGCGCACACAAAAATACACACACACACACACACACACACACACACACACACACACACACACACACACACACACACACACACACACACACACACACACACACACACACACACACACACACACACACACAGTTCTCCCAGACTTCAGTCTTGAAAGGACCACTTAAGCGATGAAGATTCCATCCCTCACACATGGTTTGCTGGGTAAAGAGATGAGGTCAGTAGGCGGTCTGTCTGTCTGTCTGTCTGTCTGTCGGTCTTTCTGTCTGTCTGTCTGTCTGTCTGTCTGTCTGTCTGTCTGTCTGTCTCTGTTCTGCCTCTACAGGGACCCCCAGCCTGTGTAGAGCAGCGTTGTTCAAACTGTGGGTAGCGACCCATAAGTGGACCACGGCAGGAGGCAGAGCAGGATTGCCCCAATACAATTTCACTTTTGCACAAATGTAAAGTGTTTTTTCAGAAGCCGCTAACCTCAGGCTGACTACATGAACCGTTCATCTAGGTTCTGCCCTCTTATTACGGTCAGGGCAAGAGGGGAGGCTGGTACGGTATTGTTTTCTATTTTATCATGATCGTATTAATCTGAACATCCTTTTTTGTTTGGCAATTTTAGACCCTATTTAGTGGGACCAAAGCCACCAAAGTTTGTATGGTTAAGTGGCATCTAGCAGTGGGGTTGCTGATGGCCACCAACTGAACACCTTTTGAATTCCTTACGCTTTTATGCAGTGCTAACTTTGGTAGATGCCATTTTCATTCTTTCATTTATCAATTCATTAATTGGTTGGGGCGGCAGTAGCCGCCCCAACCAATTAATGAATTGATAAATGAAAGAATGAAAATGGCATCTACCAAAGGGGCTACTACCCAGGTAGTTCGATCCTCGTCTCCTCATAGCCGAGTGTCGAGGAGCCCCTGACAAAGGCACATAACCCTAACTGCTCCCGATCGCATGGTTGATTCTCCCGGCAGTGTGTGAATGGGTTTATGAACCGTTGTAAGTCGCTTTGGATAGAGGCTAAACGCCCTAAATGTGAATAGATTTAAAGCAATAGCCATGCTGGTATTGGACGACCGCCCAGTGCTAACCCATCCTCACTTTAATCATCAAGCCTTCTTCAGCTCACCACTTCAACACTCAAATGCGTCTTCCTACATTTGTATCAACTGAGATCAGGGAAACACGTCTTTTGCTCATAACATAGCAAGTGTGCTGGGGGGAGGGCAAAATACTCTGATGTAATGAAGCATTTCAACCGGCGCAGGATGTAATTCGTGTCAGCATTAGCAATGTTTTGCTAATGACTTTCCAGGACCCAAAGCCAACCATATGGGGGTAGAAGAGGGAAAACACACCAGAGGGATGACTCACAGTTATCGCTGCTTCACCGCCCCTGGGAGGCTAACACGACAACTGGAGAGTGCAGAAATATCTGTCTTAATTATTCCTAATTAGTCTCAATCAACCCCTGATGCTACGTATCTCATGTTAAGCCCTTATTATATGATAATAGCTCATATTAACAGTTTGCCAAGAGGTATTTGCCTCATTTGAATGTCTGGAGGTATTTTAGGTCAAGCATGGACAGTCAGATTAGTCTTCATCATCGTTTAAAAGGAATGTTGTGAATGAAATCTGTGACTGAGTGAGTGAGCGAAAGAGTGAAGGAGTGAAGGAGTGAATGTGTGAATTGCTTGAAAGAGGGAATGAGTGGATGAAAGAGTGAGCGAATGGGTCAATGACTGCGCGTGATGAACCGGTCCGTGGGGGAGTAACGGGCACGATGACGTGGAAAGATAATAACAGATCCTGAACGTGGATGTGTTATTTGAACGGTCCGTTGGTCCGCTGCTGCCAGCCACGAGAAAACTGCTAATTTGTGGAGGTTTCTCAACCGTGGTTGTGCTGTTTGTGTTTTCTAATCAAACATGCTAAAATGGCGGTTTGGTTCCTTTGTCTTGTAGTGAGGAGCTCATCGCACAGTTAAGCAATGGATCTTTCATCTTCTGTCTCTTCCAATAAAGCCTATTCTCTCTGAGCTTTATCTCCTATTGCGAATCCCCAAGGTAACACTCACCCACACACGTACGCACACACTCATACATACCTAACACCTTTTTTATTGCTTTTGGTTGTCCATAGCTTCCGATGATGACGTCCATTCCTGTCTAACATACAAACACACACACACACACACACACGCACGCGCACACGCACACGCACACACACACACACGCACACATCCCCATTTAACTGCACAGAGTGCTAGAGGTCATTGTCGTGGTTCTGTGTTCTGTGCTCTGTGTAAAATACAGCTCTGATAGGAACCGAGGAGGAAATGTCAAGCTCCTAAATAATAAAAGATACCTCCTGCCTAAGGTTAAGAAAACAGAGCGCAATGTTTCTCCTCTCCACTCCCGGTCCTGAAGGTAGGCGTCTGAGCCTGCTCAACAACTCCTCGTCTTCATGTCCACAAATACAACTACCGATCTTTTTATCTCAAAAGCTCATAACCAGCACTGGAATATTAAAAAAATGACCTTCGAGAGTTTGTATTTATTCAGTACTTATTTCCTTATGGACAACAGACTCATTCATTATTGTGTGATATTCATAATGAATCCATTTGCAGCGTCAATTGGTGAACTGTCGTTAATGTTTTTTAATTGTAGCTAACATACATTTTTGATGTTCCACTATTGCCAAGGGGAGTGTACATAGATCAAATCCATCTTGACTGATAAAAAGTTCCCATCCAAAAGTCTTAGCAAAAAGAAAATACTAAATTATGGTAAATCATAAGATATTACAAAACACATTGTGAATTTGGTTTATTTATAAAGCCCCTATCAAGCCAACAAAGACATTTTCTGTGGGAAGTTGAGTCTCAAAATTATGACCTAGTTGAGAGAGAGAGAGAGAGAGAGAGAGAGAGAGAGAGAGAGAGAGAGAGAGAGAGAGAGAGAGAGAGAGAGAGAGAGAGAGAGAGAGAGAGAGAGAGAGAGAGAGAGACTTTTTTCCAGGGTCCATTTTTAAACCATTCACAGAAAATCGATGCATACAAATAAAGAGTTAAGAGCGCAGTGGCGAAGTCACGCCCCTTCCGATAGAGCCCATGGGACATATGAGATCGAAAAATATGAATGGGTTTCAATGGAGAAAAGTAATTATCTTTATATGCCCCGGATTACACATATGTTGTTTTGTGGATTTAAATTATACTTTTGTCACGAGTCTGACCGTTTATTCTGCAATTGTTCAGTTAAAGGCTGTAGAGAAAACACAATGAGAAAGACTACACGTCTCGTATGTGACGTCTCGCTCCCTGCGACTTGCGTGGACAAGAACGACAATCTCCCAATCTTCCCATCGGCATAACTGAAACTCTATACATGCCCCGACTTATAATGACTTTCACCTCTTTCGATGCTTTTATCCTCCCCTTGGAAAAAAAGCGGTGAAGTGGAGCAGAGAGATCGCCATGTCAGTACCAGAGTTCCAATTGCGGGTGGTGACGTATATCATTCGAGTCGAGAACAGCGAGGGGCTGTGTTTCACATAGCGGCCTCACACAAAACAACATTATCAAACTTCTTCGCAAATTTTTTTAGTTTTCTTTGCATGAAAGATTATAATTTAAATCCACAAACAACATATGTGTAATCCATGGCATATAAAGACTGAGACCAGAAAATAATTAATTTCTCTCCATTGAAACCCATTCATATTTTTCGATGTCATAGGTCCCATGCGCTCTACCGGAAGGGGTAGAGCGCATGTGACAACAAGTACAGGAGGACATATTTGTCACTTGTACGCATGCACGCACACACACACACCCACGCACGCACAGAAACACACAGATAGGCCGCGTACACATCTAGCGTTTTTTGTAATAGGGATAAGTTGAGCCGACCGTTTTTTCAACAAAAAGAAAAGCTGGCAGCGTTTTTGGCCCTAAAAGCGCCGAGAGCGTTTTTTCTATTGCCTATCAACGAACCCATTCTAGACCCGACGTTACCCGCCTACTATGTATCCAGGATAGAGCCCATTAGACATGTTGTAGATCTCGACATGTTCTGTAATTAAAACTATTAATTGCTCCACCGGCACTTTCCCGAGTGATTTGTCTGCCATTGTTTCTTGTTTTGACAGTTGAGAGTTTCCTTCGTGACGAAGTGTCAATGTTCCGCTTGTGATTGGTCAGTTGCCCAAAAGACGCCTGACGTCGGCCGCTTTCTTCCTGAAAGTTGAACTTTTTTCAACACTCCGTATGGCAGAAAAAAACGCTGGGAGAGGCGTTTAAAAAAGCGGCCGTGACTTTTTCCAGAAACGCTCTGCTCCATAGGAATATAATGTAAAACAAGCGCTGGCAGATTAAAAAAAACGCTAGATGTGAACGCGGCCATAGAGTGAGAAAAAAAGACGGTAATACCTTCAGGGATTCCATTTTACAGATGGCCGCCTGGACCAAGTTTATAGCCGCCGTGCGTGAACTGAGAATGACCTAATCCCCCTCCTTTGCACAAGGTTCATACAGTGATTTGTCGCCTGTCGCACACCTCTGACATTTAGAAACTCCAAAAGCAGAGTGTGCGACCTCCGTGTCCACAAAAACTTCACTGCAGAACTGCATCTATAAATGCACCAGCCCTGAGTGTGACAGGGACTATAAATCCCGCTTTAAGGTACCCCACTGTGCAAGAGCTGTGTGGTGTCACAGCACTGCTGCATTCTTCTTGTATTTATTATTTAGTGTGTTATTGGTGTCATGTATGCACGTAGCTTCTTGATCGCTACCATTTGGGAATACGTAAATGTGTCACCACATCTTTGTTCAAACCCAATCTCTCAAACAATCTCTCTCTCTCTCTCTCTCTCTCTCTCTCTCTCTCTCTCTCTCTCTCTCTCTCTCTCTCTCTCTCTCTCTCTCTCTCTCTCTCTCTCTCTCTCTCTCTCTCTCTCTCTCTCTCTCTCTCTCTCTCTCCGACTGTCTCTCTATCTCTCTCTCTCTCACACACACTCATCCGTGTCTGGTTCTGACACCGTTTCTAAGCCAGGTTTTAATCATCTGTTGGAAGGGGACCAACAGAATCCCCCCGGGCCAAGGAAAAGACTCCCACATCGGAGGGGAAGATTCAAGACCATCGGAGCTTATCAAGAGGTTTGTATAAAGCTTATCTGGTGTTTACATAGTTACTGTAAGTAAGTGTGTGTGTGTGTGTGTGTGTGTGTGTGTGTGTGTGTGTGTGTGTGTGTGCATGCCTGCATGTATAGGTGTTTGCTTGTGGGTGTGTATGTGTGTTTACGACGGGGGGGTGTGGGTCTGCATGTGGGTTTGTGATCAATACATGTGTGTGAACATTCGTTTTTCAATGTTTGTATCCTATTCACTTGTCCGTCAGTCTGTCTGTGTGTGTATGTGGTGTGATTTTCTGCCACTGCGTATACATCTTTGTGTGTGTGAGTGTGTGTGTGTGTGTTTGTGTTTGCCACTCACTCCAGTGTTTCATCCCAGTGGCACCAGTGGCTCTGCTCCACTTCCAGCATGTCCAGTTTAAACCGGGCCAGGCAGAACTCCTCCATAGCATACTCATAGTGGGGCCCACAGCCCAGCACACACACACACTGGCACGCTGGGGAGAGAGAGAGAGAGAGAGTATCAGTTAGTATCTACATAGAGAGAGAGAGAGAGAGAGAGAGAGAGAGAGAGAGAGAGAGAGAGAGAGAGAGAGAGAGAGAGAGAGAGAGAGAGAGAGAGAGAGAGAGAGAGTGTATCTACATTGAGAGAGAGAGACAGAGAGAGACAGAGAGAGAGAGAGAGAGAGAGAGAGAGAGAGAGAGAGAGAGAGAGAGAGAGATAGAGAGAGGGAGAGAGAGAGAGAGAGAGAGAGAGAGAGAGAGAGAGAGAGAGAGAGAGAGAGAGAGAGAGAGAGAGAGAGTATCAGTTAGTATCTACATTGAGAGAGAGAGACAGAGAGAGAGACAGAGAGAGAGAGAGGGAGAGAGAGAGAGAGAGAGAGAGAGAGATAGAGAGAGAGGGAGAGAGAGAGAGAGTATCAGTTAGTATCTACATTGAGAGAGAGAGAGAGAGAGAGAGAGAGAGAGAGAGAGAGAGAGAGAGAGAGAGAGAGAGAGTGAGAGAGAGAGAGAGACGTTGACACATACATATTCATCACTGGCCTGGGGGCCGGGCCCCTGG